>NC_057720.1:92561176-92590430 GCF_004010195.1 Chiloscyllium plagiosum | reverse complement strand
AATTACGGAGAATCCAAAGGGTTTTTACAAATACATTAAGGACAAAGGGTAACTAGGGAGAGAATAGGGCCCCTCAAAGATCAGCAAGGCAGCCTTTGTGTGGAGCTGCAGAAAATGGGGGAGATACTAAATGAGTATTTTGCATCAGTATTTACTGTAGGGAAATAGATGGTGACATCTTGCAAAATGTCCATATTACAGAGGAGGAAGTGCTCGATGTCTTGACTTGGGTAAAGGTGGATAAATCCCCAGGACTGATCAGGTGTACCCTAGAATTCTGTGGGAAGCTAGAGAAGTGATTGCAGGGCCTCTTGCTGAGATATTTGTATCATCAATAGTCACACGTTAGGTGCCAGAAGACTGGAGGTTGGTTAACGTGGTGCCACGATTTAAGCAGGGTGGTAAAGACAAGCCAGGGAACTATAGACCATTGAGCCTGACGTCTGTGGTGGGCAAGTTGTTGGAGGGAATCCTGAGGGACAGGATGTACCTGTATTTGGAAAGGCAAGGACTGATTAGGGATAGTCAGCATGACTTTGTGCATGGGAAACCATGTCTCACCAACTTGATTGAGTTTTTTGAAGAAGTAATAAAGAGGATTGATGAGGGCAGAGCGGTAATGTGATTTATATGGACTTTAGTAAGGCATTCGACAAGGGTTCCCCATGGGAGATTGATTAGCAAGGTTTAGATCTCACGGAATACAGAGAGAACTAGCCATCTGTATACAGAATTGGCTCAAAAGTAGAAGACAGAGGGTGGTGGTGAGGGGGTTGTTTTTCAGACTGGAGGCCTGTGACCAGTGGAATGCCACAAGGATCAGTGCTGGGTCCTCTACTTTTTGTCATTTACATAAATGATTTGGATGAGAGCATAAGAGGTACAGTTAGTAAGTTTTCAGATGACACCAAAATTGGGGGTGTAGTGGACAGCAAAAAGGGTTACCTCAGATTACAACAGAATCTTGACTAGATGGGCCAATGGGCTGAGAAGTGGCAGATGGAGTTTAATTCAGATAAATGCGAGGTGCTGCATTTTGGGAAAGCAAATCCTAGCAGGACTTGTATACTTAATGGTAAGGTCCTAGGGAGGTTTGTTGAACAGAGAGACCTTGGAGTGCAGGTTGATAGCTCCTTGAAAGTGGAGTCACAGGTAGATAGGATAATGAAGAAGGCATTTGATGTGCTTTCCTTTATTGGTCAGAGTATTGAGTACAGGAGTTGGGAGGTCATGTTGCGGACATGGTTGAGGCCACTGTTGGAATATTGCGTGCAATTCTGGTCTCCTTCCTATCAGAAAGATGTTGTGAAACCTGAAAGGATTCAGAAAAGATTTACAAGGATGTTGCCAGGGTTGGAGGATTTGAGTTATAGGGAGAGCCTGAACACACTGGGGCTGTTTTCCCTGGAGGGTGACCTAATAGAGGTTTACAAAATTATGAGGGGCATGGACAGGGTAAATAGACAAAGTCTTTTACCTGGGGTCAGGGAGTCAGAACTAGAGGGAATAGGTTTAGGCTGAGAGGGGAAAGACCTATTGGGCAACTTTTTCACGCAGAGGGTGGTACGTGCATGGAATGAGCTGCCAGAGGAAGTGGTGGAGGATGGAACAATTGCAACATTTAAGAGACATTTGGATGTGTATATGAATAGGAACGGTTTGGAGGGATATGGACTGGGTGCTGGCAGGTGGGAGTAGATTGAGTTGGGATATCTAGTCGGCATGGTCGGATTGGACCGAAGGGTCTGTTTCCATGCTGTACATCTCTATGACTCTAAATGAAGAAGCGACTCACATCAGTCCTGCCCCTCTTAACCTTAGGCTGTTAGCCTGTGTTCTGGATTCCCACCAGCAGCGGAAACAGTTTCTATGTCAAGCTCCTTCAGGAATCTCGCATGTTTCAAGGAGACCCCTCTCATTTAGTTCTCATCTCTGGTTAATCCAGTGAACTTTGTTGTTTTACCACCACCAAGTAGTATAAGACTAACTGCTCACAGAATCCCAAGTGTGGCCCCACCTATGAAATAGTGCAGTCAACCTGATCCAAATATGGAGTGATTGGTTTTAGTTCATATATATGAAGAAAGAATGTTCCTTTTATAGAATTCCTTTCATGTCATTGGGATGATCCAAAGCGTTGGAACATAGTTTTGTAATGTAGGAAATCGCAAAAAATCAAATTGCGCACATATATTACGAGCATAATTATGAATTTTGTTGATTGAAGGAATGAATATTAACCAAGCTGGCTCATTCATAAAGTCAGGAAGTATGGGATACAGGGAGATTTGGCTATCTGGATTCAGAATTGGTCGGCTGACAGAAGGCAGAGAGTGGTTGTAGATGGAAGGTATCCTGCCTGGAAGACCGTGTTGAGTGGGGTCCCGCAGGGCTCTGTTATTGGGCCTCTGCTGTTTGTAGTTTTTATAAATGACTTGGATGAGGAGATTGAGGGGTGGGTTAGTAAATTTGCAGATGACACCAAGGTTGGAGGTGGCGTCGATAGTATAGAGGGCTACTGCAGTGCGACATGGACAGAATGCAGAGCTGGGCTGAGAAATGGCAGATGGAATTCAACCTGGATAAATGCGAAGTGATACATTTTGGAAGGTCGAATTCGAATGCGGAATATAGGATTAAAGACAGGATTCTTGGCAGTGTGGAGGGATCTGGGTGTGCAAGTACATCCTTCAAAGTTGCCACCCAAGTGGATAGGGTTGATAAGAAAACATATGGTGTTTTGGCTTTCATTAACAGGGAGATTGAGTTTAAGAGCCGCGACATTTTGCTGCAGCTTTACAAGTCCCTGGTGAGACCACACTTGGAATATTGTGTCCAGTTCTGGCCGCCCTACTATACGAAAGATACAGGGGCTTTGGAGAGGGTGCAAAGAAGGTTTACCAGGATGCTGCTTGGACTGGAGGGCTTACTTTATGAAGAAAAGTTGAATAAGCTCAGACTTTTCTCTCTGGAGAGGAGGAGGAAGAGAGGAGACCTGATCGAGGTGTACAAAATAATGAGAGGAATAGATAGATTCAATAGCCAGAGACTTTTCCCCAGGGCAGGATTGACTGGTACGAGAAGTCATAGTTTGAAGATATTAGGAGGAAGGTATAAAGGAGATGTCAGAGGTAGGTTCTTTACGCACAGAGTTCTGAATGCGTGGAATGCATTGCCAGCGGTGGTGGGGAAGCAGAGTCATTAGGGACATTTTAAGCGACTGCTGGACATGCACGTGGATAGCAGTGAGTTGAGGGATGCGTAGGTTAAGTTACTATATTTTACATTAGGATTAAATCTTGGCACAACGTCATGGGCCAAGGGCCTGTTCTGTGCTTTACTTTTCTATGTTCTATGACCATGTGATTTGCTCATATATAACTGAGAGGGCAGGTGGGAAGCTCTGTTTAACATCTCATCCAACAATACAGCACTCCCTCTGGACTGCGTGAGAGCGTCAGCCCATGTTGAGCATCTCAAATTACACTCCTGCCACTGGCAATGCCTGCCTCAAAAAATGAGCTGGGGCTAGCTCAGTTGATGGCTTGCAGAAATCCCCCTCTGTTACTGCCATGGTTAAACCAGGGTGGTACAGTGGTTCAGTGGTTAGCATTGCTGCTGCACAGCACCAGGAACCGGCTTCGATTCCAGCCTCGGGTGACTGTGTGTGGAGTTTGCACATTCTCTCTGTGTGCGTGGGTTTCCTCTGGATGCTCCAGCTACCTCCTACAATCAAAAGAGGTGCAGCTTAGTTGAGTTGGCCATGATAAATTGCCCATAGTGTTCAGGGACGTGTAAATTAGGGGTAAACGTAGAGTCATAGGGTTGGGGAATGGGTTTGTGTAGGATACTCTTCAGATGTTCAGTGTGGACTTGTTGGGCCAAAGGGCCTTTTTCCATGCTGTGAGGGATTCCATAAAACCATCAGTACCAGAATGCTTCTATAGTTTGAGCGGCTATGTGGATAAAATGAAGAAGCTGGGAAAATTTGCCTTTAAGCAGAGAAGGGCAAGAGGAATTTAATGGAAATCTTGACCTTTTTGGTGGATTAAATTTTCTTTTAAAAATTTCTAAAGACTGGATGACAAGGCAGAGGCAATGGCCAAACGGTATAATTGCTGGACTGTTAGTCCGGAGACCGAGGTCATGTTCTGGGGGCCTGGGTTCAAATCCTGCCATTGCAGATGATGCAATTTGGTTCAATAAAAAGAAAATCTGGAATGAAGAGTCTAATGATGACCATGAAACCATTGTCGATTGTTGGAGAAAAATCCTCTGGTTCACTTATTCCCTTGTAGGAAAGGAAACTGCTGTCTGACAAGCGTGTGACTCTAGACCCACAGCAATGTGTTTAAGTCTTAACTACTCTCTGGGGTGAGCACCAAATGTTGGCCTAAGTAGCAATGCCCTCATCCTGTGAATGAATGCATTTTTTACAAAAAACTCAGAGGGTGTAGATTTAAGGTTTGAAACAATAAATGGTTCGGAATTGAAATGAATTTCCCTGATACGTTGCGGATATGAATTACTTAAAAAGGGAATTGGCTAATGCTTGGAGGGGAAAACCAGTCTCTGGTTTGTAAAAAGAGCAAGTGAGTAGGACCATCTCTGGATTTTCTTTGAAAAAGCCATCGCAGACTCAATCGGAATAGTCTGCTCCTGTACTGTTCTGTGAGTCTGTGAGATGTGAACCACCTCGGAGACGATGGTATTTTAACCAAGCCATTGATGGCATTCTGTTCTTGGGCATCCCCTCCAAGTATTTCACTCATTATTTACATGAGTCCTTACATGGCGGTCTTTGGTCTGCTGTTTTACCATGAAGGTGTGTGACAGCCAAGCCAGGCCCCCCTCTCTACTGTATCCGTCGCTCCCAATGCGGTCGTCTCTATATTGGGGCAACTGGACGCCTACTCGCAGAGCGCTTCAGACAGCATCTCTGGGACACCTGCACCAACCATCCCCACCGCCCTGTGACTGGGCACTTCAACTCCCCCTCCCACTCTGCCAAGGACATGCAGGTCCTGGGTTGCCTCCATTGCCACTCCCTTACCACCTGATGCTTTAAGGAAAGACGCCTCATCTTCCACCTCAGGAGCCCCCAACCCCATGGCATCGGTGTGGATTTCACCAGTTTCCTCATTTTCCCTCTCCCCACCTTATCCCAGTTCCAACCTTCCAACTCAGCACCGCCGTCATGACCTGTTCCACCCATCCATCTTCCTTCCCACCTATCCACTCCTACCTATCGCCTTTACCCCCATCTCCATCCAGCTATTACACTCTCAGCTACCTCCCCCCGCAGCCCCACACTCCCCTCCCATTTAATCTCTCCACCTCCAGGCACTCAGCCTCATTCTTGACGAAGGGCTCATGCCCGAAACGTCGATTTTCCTGCTGCTCAGATGCTGCCTGACCCACTGTGCTTTTCCAGTGCCACACTCTTTATTCTAATCTCCAGCATCTGCAGTCCTCACTTTCACCTAGGCCCCCCTCTTAGGCAAGTATCCAGTAGCATTAATAGAGTCAGGGCTCCCTTTGGGGGATTTGGTTTCTCTCTAACCCTTTAACAATCCAGAGATTTTGTGTTTGTCGTGTTTGTGCATGCGTGTGCATGTCAGCAGGAGAGAGATTCAGTCACCTAAGGCAATGCTAAGACTGCTGTCTGCGATGCCTGGTACTCTGAACAAAGAAGTATTAGTGCTACAGGCACTGTACCTCCAAGTTAAGCTTTCTCTTTTTTTTTCACAACGCAGTCAGCACAGAGCAGCAAATACAAAACGAGCATGTGCCGGGACCTGAGACAGCGGGGAGGCTGTCCTCGAGGAGCCAGCTGCACCTTCGCCCATTCCCAGGACGAACTTGAAAAGTAAGTGGCCTCCCAGTTCCTACTTTACCCCTACCACGATGCTGGGGGTGGGCTGCTCACTGAGGGTGCAGCATCGGCACTTCATCAAGGAGCATTTGATGCTGATTGTTCCCCACAGCTCCCATACATAATCCAAAGTTACAACATCAGAAACAGTCAAAGTGTTTGCCCCATTAGGAACTAATTGTGTTATCCCTTCAGAATAGACGTGGAAGGAATCATTACTCCCTCGTATTGCATTCCCCCACCGGTGTCTGTCGTATCATTCCCCATATTTCACTCCTCGGTAAGTGCTCATCATGTCACTCGACTTCCACTTCATCCCCTTCCTTGTCAATCCCAGTTATCCATGCTCTTCCACTTCATTCTCCCACTACATCCAACCATATCATTCCCCACCGGTCTCTGCCAAACCATTGTATCATTTCATTTCTCAGTCAGTGCAGATTTACTTTGTACTTTGCTCACAAACTCCATGAATCCATGCAAGACTCTGTTAACTCACTTTTTAGATTAGAATCAGTCTAAACATTATGGCACAGGCAGGGAACACAGGGCTGACACTTTGAATATATTATCTGGCTGACACCAATTATTACATTTAACTTGAGAATGTAACTTAAAACGTTTTGTGATTTACGTATGAAAGAAGTGAAGCTATCAACAAACAATCAAGGTACTTTTCAATGTATAATTTCAGTTACATCACACTGTAAACTTTTGCTATAAATTCTGTGTCTTACAACTGTGTACTCCACACCACTTGATGAAGGAGCATTGTTCCGAAAGCTAGTGCTTCCAATCAAACTTATTGGACTATAACCTGGTGTTGTGTGATTTTTAACTTTGTCCACTCCAGTCCAACACCGGCATGGGGCGGCACGGTGGCTCAGTGATTAGCACTGCTGCCTCACAGCACCAGGGTCCTAGGTTTGATTCCCACCTATCTGTGCGGAGTTTGCACATTCTCCGTGTGTCTGCGTGGGTTGTCTCTGGGTGGTCCAGTTTCCTCCCACAATCCAAAGATATGCAGGTCAGATGAATTGGCTATGCTATATTGTCCACAGTGTTAGATATGTTAGTCAGGGGTAAATATAGGGTAGGGGAATGGGTTTGGGTGGGTTTCTCTTCGGAGGGACAGTGTGGACTTGTTGGGCCGAAGGGCCTGTTTCCACACTGTAGAGAATCTAATCTAATCTAATCTCCAGTTCATCTAGATCATTAATGTATAAAGTGAAAATTTGTGGTGCTAATACTGAACCTTGTGGAACACACCGGCTGCCATCCTGAGAAAGACCATTTTATCCCTACGCTCTGCTTTCTGCCAGACAGCCAAGCTTCTATCCATGCTAGCACCTTGCCTCTAACACCATGGGTCCTTATCTTACTCAGTAGCCTCCTGTGTGGCACCTTGTCAAAAGCATTCTTGAAGTCTATGCAGATAACATCCATTGGCTCTCCTTGGTCGAACCTGCTTGTTACTTCCTCAAAGAATTCTAGCAGATTTGTCAGACATGACCTCCCCTTGATGAAACCATGCTGACTTTGCCGTATTTTACCATGCCCTTCTAAATATTCAGAAATCTCATCCTTCGCAACGGATTTCAGGATCTTATCCACGACCGAGGTTAGGCTAATCAGCCTGTAATTTTCCATCTTTTGCCTTAACTCCATTTTTAAACAGGGATGTCATGTTAGCGATTTTCCAGTCTTCTGGGACCCCGATTCCTGAAAGATCACCACTAATGGCTCTGCTATCCCTTCAGCTATTTCCCTAGAACGTTGGGGTGTAGTCCATCTGGTCCAGGTGATTTAACCACCTTCAGGCCATTCAGTTTTTCTCGCACCACCATACTCAGCTTTGCCCCCTTACTCTCTTGAATATTTGGGATATTATTCATATATTCCACCATGAAGACTGATGCGAAGTAATTGTTCACCATTTCCTTGTTTCCCACTATTATCTCTCCAGCATCATTTTCCAGCGGCCCAATGTCCGCTCTTGCCAGTCTCTCTTGCCCTGTACATATCTAAAGAAGCTCTTAGATTTTTATATTACTGGCTAGCTCACCCTCCTTTAATCTTCTCCCTCCTTATGTCTTTTTTTTAGTTGCCCTCTGTTGGTCTTTGTAACCCCCCCCCCGCCCCCGTGCTCTGGTTTCCCACTGCCCTTCGCCACATTTAAATGCTTTCTCTTTTACTTTTATGCTGTCCCTGACTTCCCTAGTCCGCCATGGTTGCCTCATCCTCCCTATACCGAGCTGCTTTTTCATCGGGATGGATCTCTGCTGTGTCTCCCGAATTACTCCCAGAAACCCCTGCCATTGCTGTTCCACTATCTTTTTCTGTTCTCCTCTCCCAGTCGGTTCTACCCAGCTCCTCCCTCATGCCTCTGTAGTTGCCTTCATTCTATCTTCTCCCTCTCAGATTGCAGAGTAAATTCAATCATATTATGATCACTGTTTCCTAAGAGTTCCTTCACCTCAGCCAGTCAGATCACAGGCCGCTTGGAGGTCACTTTTCAGTATCCCCTCAGAGCCTCTTGCTTTCCCGGACTGCTCCCTGTTCGCTCTCACTCAGCTCCTGTTCCGAAGTGCACTGATCCTTGTCTGTCAATCAGATGACAGCAGCTTGCATTTGTATGGTGTTTAAATATAACTTTTGTTACCATGACCCGTACATTTTTTCGCCCCTCTTAGACTTCACTCACTGCACCTGGTGAGAGTTTTGGATTTAGGACCGACTGCAAGGCACTGATTTCTGGTCAGAACCCCAATTTAACTCCAAATGTGAGAAACCCAAGTCTGCAGAACATCAGCGAACAGACAGTTTATAATGAAATATGAGAATGATGGAGACTTACCCTGAAATAGCAGGGGATATTCTTCCTTTTCATCTTCTGACTCCCTGTTAAACATTGTACTTCATGCTGCATGAAGAATTTTCAGGTCCACAAATGTTCCCCATTGTCACCTTATGTGCTGTCTCTTGCACACCTCAATCCCTCACACACTATCTCGCTCTCCGACTGCATCTCTCTGGCACTGCCCCTCTCCCTGGCACTGATTTGAACTGGTCTGATTGAGTGGGTCAGGCAAGTTGCTGACTGTACTAAGTTACATCATTTAACTTCTCTGATGTCGCTCTCTCTGTGTCTGTCTCTCTCTCTCTCTCCCTCTCTGTCTCTCTCTCTCCCTCTCTGTCTCTATCTCTCCCTCTCTGTCTCTATCTCTCCCTCTCTGTCTCTGTCTCTATCTCTCCCTCTCTGTCTCTGTCTCTATCTCTCCCTCTCTGTCTCTGTCTCTATCTCTCCCTCTCTGTCTCTGTCTCTATCTCTCCCTCTCTGTCTCTGTCTCTATCTCTCCCTCTCTGTCTCTGTCTCTATCTCTCCCTCTCTGTCTCTGTCTCTATCTCTCCCTCTCTGTCTCTGTCTCTATCTCTCCCTCTCTGTCTCTGTCTCTATCTCTCCCTCTCTGTCTCTGTCTCTATCTCTCCCTCTCTGTCTCTGTCTCTATCTCTCCCTCTCTGTCTCTGTCTCTATCTCTCCCTCTCTGTCTCTGTCTCTATCTCTCCCTCTCTGTCTCTGTCTCTATCTCTCCCTCTCTGTCTCTGTCTCTATCTCTCCCTCTCTGTCTCTGTCTCTATCTCTCCCTCTCTGTCTCTGTCTCTATCTCTCCCTCTCTGTCTCTGTCTCTATCTCTCCCTCTCTGTCTCTGTCTCTATCTCTCCCTCTCTGTCTCTGTCTCTATCTCTCCCTCTCTGTCTCTGTCTCTATCTCTCCCTCTCTGTCTCTGTCTCTATCTCTCCCTCTCTGTCTCTGTCTCTATCTCTCCCTCTCTGTCTCTGTCTCTATCTCTCCCTCTCTGTCTCTGTCTCTATCTCTCCCTCTCTGTCTCTGTCTCTATCTCTCCCTCTCTGTCTCTGTCTCTATCTCTCCCTCTCTGTCTCTGTCTCTATCTCTCCCTCTCTGTCTCTGTCTCTATCTCTCCCTCTCTGTCTCTGTCTCTATCTCTCCCTCTCTGTCTCTGTCTCTATCTCTCCCTCTCTGTCTCTGTCTCTATCTCTCCCTCTCTGTCTCTGTCTCTATCTCTCCCTCTCTGTCTCTGTCTCTATCTCTCCCTCTCTGTCTCTGTCTCTATCTCTCCCTCTCTGTCTCTGTCTCTATCTCTCCCTCTCTGTCTCTGTCTCTATCTCTCCCTCTCTGTCTCTGTCTCTATCTCTCCCTCTCTGTCTCTGTCTCTATCTCTCCCTCTCTGTCTCTGTCTCTATCTCTCCCTCTCTGTCTCTGTCTCTATCTCTCCCTCTCTGTCTCTCTCTCTCTCTCGGTCTGTCTCTCTCTCTCTCTCTCTCTCTCTCTCTCTCTCTCTCTCTCTCTCTCTCTCTCTCTCTCGGTCGGTCTGTCGGTCTGTCTGTCTCTCTCTCTCTCTCGGTCTGTCTCTCTCTCTCGGTCTGTCTCTCTCTCTGCCCACCAGGTTTCGCATGCGGAACAAGAGGTTAGCAGCCGGCCGGCCCCTCAGCCAGTCCCTAACCCAGCTCAGCAAGGTCGGAGGGGTGCTGTCAGTCACGTCCAACACCTTAACAGATGAGGGCTCCTTGGAACCTGGCACGAAGCCTGTGTCCATTCAGAACGGCATGGTGGCAGCGAGCAGCAGCATTGCACAGCTGATCTCCCGTGGCACCGACTGTGCCTACGACCTCACCATGAAGTCTGGCAAGATGAGTGACATGAGCATGAGCGCACCGGGATCGGTGTCGGGGTCGCCACCTGACTCGTAAGGAAACCCTTTTTAAAACCTTCACTCTAAAGTGCTCTTAACATGGCCGCGGACTCCATCACCTGTTATAGCCATCAGGACTCTCTGTGCCACCTCTGGAGGTCGTCCTACAATCCCGGCCGGGACACGGATCACAGGTCCTGGTGGTGCTCCTGGCAAGGGCATCGAGCCCACCACCTGGAAGCTGGTTAATGAGCCCTGATGGACCCTTTTTTGTCCTGGGCTTTGCCTGCAACACCGTACCGTTCCCCACCAGTTCCATTCACTCTGTCCCAGAGCCTGGGTGGGGGGAGTTGATCTCCCTCTGTGGTTTAATCATTGAGTTATTATAGCATAGAGGAAGCCTTTCAGTCTGTTCTGTTCATGCTAGTTCCCTGTGGGAGTTATTTATCTCGTGCTCTGTGAACCTTTTCAAATAATTATTTGATTCCGATTTTGAAGCTCATGATTTAACCTGCCTGTATGACGGGGTATTCCAGATTCTGAGCGCTCCCCACATCGAAGTGTTTTCCTCTTACTAAAGAATTTCATATGAGGATTAGTCATTCACATTGCAATTTTACTGGGGTTTTCAAGCTTAGAAAACCATCAAAAGAGAGAGCTTGCATTTATAAAGTACCTTTCACAACCTCAAGCCTCCCAAATATGATCTGCAGTTTAATGAATTGTCACCACTGCAGTGTAGAAAACGCAGCAACTGATTTTTACTCAGCAGGATCCCACAAACAACCACAGGAAAACCAGATGCTGTAATCTTAGCAGTTTTGGTTGAGGTTAGAGGTATTTGTTCAGGTCACCAGGGAGACCTCTTGCCACCACTCGTTAGGGACTAGTGTCATGGCATGTTTGATATCAACCTGAGAGGTCAGAAATGGCATCCAACCTATCACTGGACTGTCTCCGTCTAGTTTGGGGGCTGTGCTCAAAACATCATGATTCAGAAACTGGAGAGAATACTCCACCAAGCCACAGGTTGCATTTGCTGGATGAGAGAATAGTAAATTACAGAAGAGCTGTGTGCTGAGGATTTTGAGGGGTAACTCTGAGCTTGGTGTAATCACTGAACCTGCGTCTGTGCACATTCAGATGGTTTGAGAATGTAAATGAGAGTCAGCTGGCAGACATAGTTAATGAATTAGTAACCCAGGCCTGTGTGGGATGATAAGATGGATGGGGTGGGGGTGATGTTGTGAAGGTGTCAGCATCAATAGCTGGTGAACTGAGAGACTAAAAACCTTGATGTTCTGACAAGATGAGGGAGAGAGACATGGCTCACAGTTAACTAATGATGGAATTATTTCTCTCATGCGTATTTACCTTGAAATCTGAGAGAAGATCATCAAAATTGTAAGGGGTGGCACGGTGGCTCAGTGGTTAGCACTGTTGCCTCACAGCACCAGGGTCCCAGGTTCAATTCCATCCTCAGGTGACATTCTCCCCGTGTCTGCGTGGGTTTCCTCTGGGTGCTCAGGTTTCCTCCCACAGTCCAAAGATGTGCAGGTTAGGTGAATTGGCCGTGCTAAATTGTCCCATAGTATTAGGTGCATTAGTCAGAGGGAAATGGGTCTGGGTGGGCTACTCTTCGAAGGGTCGGTGTGGACTGGTTGGGCCGAAGGGTCTGTTTCCACACTGTGGGGAATCTAATCTTAAAGACTGAGTGTAAGCATGAGTGGTTGAATCAATCCGCAATGTCAGACTGGAGCTGCTGGGCTTGTTGGAGGTGGGGAGTGCTGACCAAGGGCAAGTGAGAATTGTTGAAAGTCAGGTTACCAGGGGCATAGTGCTGTAGTTTCTTATGGAAGCCAGGTTCCTTGCCCACATTCTTTTTGTTTCTTTGTCTGATGACAATCACATTCTTCTCAAACCAAAATGTCATAAGTGGTATTTCAACAAGTTTCTTTGGATTATTAGCCCAAACTTCCAGCATCTGCAGTCCTCACTTTCTCCAAACTTCCAGATTGCCAATAGCAAACCCACTGCTTTCAATCCCCAGTATATGTTATAAGCAGTGAGCTTTATCACTGGTAATGACTGTAATGTCTTGAACTGAGGACTCACCATCCCAATCTTGGGTCAGTCAATCTCTTGGCATTATTTAGCATGAGCACAGGATGGTTCTCTCTGATGTCCTAGTCAGCATTTATCCAGCAGTTGACATAACTGAAGCATTATCAGCGCATCTCACAAGGATTTGGAGGCCACTCAGCCTTTCAAACTTGCTCTGCTGTTCGCTAAGACCATGGCTGACCTGATTTTAACTTCAGCTCCCAATTCCTACACACCCTTCATCATCTATCATCCCTTTTGGTTACACAGAATCTCCCCAGTTCTGCCTTTAAATATTTTAAGATTCTGCTGTCACTACCTTTTGAGGAAGGGAATTCTAAAGACTCAGCCCGCTGAGAGAGGGTATGATTCCTCATCTCTGTTGTAAATGGGTGACCCTTCATTTTTAATGACCCCTGATTCTAGTTAAAGAATTATTATTTGAATTCATTACATTACTTTACCAAGGCACAGTGAAAAGCTTTATTACCTCTTCCAGGCTTATAGTCTTGCTGAAGCATATTGCTACATGCAAAATGGCAACGCACTGCCTACTTTTCAAGGGTGATCACACTTTATTGGTGAACAGGTACTTAGAGAGGCACTAAATTGACAAAAGCTGCTTTAGAACTGCAGGGGTCTTCCTTTATCTTGTAGCTAACGATGGGCTGTAATGAGTGTCCCTGCTAGCAATCACCCATATCCCAAGAGCAAAGAAATGCTTTCAAGAGCAGGATAAATGTCAGTCAAACCTCCAACACTGTTCAAGTCCCAGACTGTACCTAAGATTTTAATGTCCGTTGTTTAGTTACCACAGGAGTGGCGAGTAGCAGTTTCTCTATGCAACATGATGCTAGCTGCATAGATCCTGCACAAACAGTCCCCATATCTCCAAAACAGAAACACACTAAAGCTGTCTGCTGTGCCATTTTCCAATCCCTGCTATACCCTGACAAGATCACGCTCCTGCATTGACTCTTAATGTTAAAGTCAATCCACGGTATCCAATGAGTGCACAAGACCCATTGAGGTACTGGTTTCAATCTTGGGGTGAGTCACTGTCACCTTCTACCAGTGAGCTGTGAGCCACTCACTGCCTTATCGACTGATTGTTGTCAAAAGCATTAAAATGACCCTGAGGCTGTTTTGTGATCTGGGAAGGCGGTTGCGTACGAGGTTCTGACTGCGACGGCTCTAACTGACAAGCTGATCACGAGTTTTGTGTGAGAATGTTGCAGGATGTGGAGCAGAGGAGGAGAAATGGGGGTGGAATGTGGACCAGGCTCCCCCTGCACCCCTGATTTGCCCTTCCTGTACTGTCAAAGTGAATCTCTCCCGGTCAGCTCAAGCTCATCCTCTGTCTTCCCTTTCCCTCAGCAGGATGGAAATGTCCCAGAAGAATACTCTTGGTGCCTTGCCCATCAATACCCTGTCTGTGCCACCCCGGATCAGTGCAGAGATGCCACCCATGCCAGTCTCCAAGCCAATTCAGATGGTACCGCGGGGTTCGCAAATGTACCCACCTGCTCAGCAACCGGATGTATACTACCAGGACCCGCGGAGCTCTGCAACTTCATATGAGGCTGCGCAGTATCCACCAAGTGAGTAGTCTCCCCTTGTGAAAACACAGTTGGCATCATGTAACAGATACACGGTAAGGACCACAGACAAAGATCCTGCAGAAACCACTTGTACCACATGCGGACAGAAGACCAAAGCTCAACCAGGTCACGTGGTAAGCTCTTCAGTAGCTAAACCCTGTCCCAAGGAAGGCACCACAGGGACTCTGGTTTCTAGAGCAAGAATTTCCATCTCCGTGCAGAGAGGCACATTCGAATGCAGGCTTCCTGTGTCGGCGGGGGGAGGGGAGGGGAGGAGAGGAGAGGGAAGGGAGGGGAGGAGAGGGAAGGGAAAGGTCAGTCACAGGTTTCCAAGAGAGTGGATCAACCAATCCTGGACGTGACTGAGATTACTGGATTTTGCAGAACCAGCACATTGCAGGTGCGTAAACATGGCACCTACATCAGCAGGACGGTAGCCATAGGTGACTGGTGCACAATTTGGAGAGTGGGTATTGGGAGAGGCACTAATCTTTGTTACTTGTTAATGAGAAAAGATTTCTTCCGTTGAGGTTTTTGAGAAGCAGTATCACTCCCTTGTGTTCCACGCTGCGACCACAAGGTGGTGCTGTTGTTGCAGTTGGCTCCTTTACGAAGCCACAACAGCTCTGAGTCACAGAGCTGAACAGCATGGAAACAGACCCCTCGGTCAAACTCGTCCATGCTGAACAGGTATCCTAAACTAATCTAGCCCCATTTGTCAGCATTTGGCCCATATCTGTTCCTGTTCATCTACCCATCCAGATGCCTTTTAAATGCTGCAATTGTATCAGCCTCCACCGCTTCCTCTGGCAGCTCATTCCATACATGCACCACCCTCTGTGTGAAAAGGTTGCTCCTTGGGTCCCTTTTTAAATCTTCTCCCTTTCACTCTCAAACGTGCCCTCTTGTTTTGGACTCCCCTACCTCATGGAAAAAATCTTGGCTATTCACCCTATCTATGTCCCTCATGGTTTTATAAACTTCTATAAGGTCACCCCTCAGCTTCCGAATGCTCAATAGCCCCACCCTAATCAGCCTCTCCCTATAGTTCAAAGCCTTCAACCCTGGCAATATCCTTATAAATCTTGTCCGAACTCTTTCCAGTTTCACAACATCCTTCCAATAGCAGGGAGACCAGAATTGAATGCAGTATGCCAAAACTGCCCTAACCAGTGACCTGTACAATGATGAAAAGCAGTGGGCCTAGCACTGATCCTCTGGTCACAGGTCTCCACCTTTATGTTTTTTAAGATGTCCATACCTTCACCACCACCACCATTATCTCTGTACTAAGGAAATTTTTCAAGATGTCACTTTATTTCACCAAGTTCTCTTGCTTCCATATTCTTCTCCATAGTAAACACTAATGTAAAATACATGTTTAGTATCTCCCCATCTCCTGCAATTCCACACAGAGTCAGCCATGCTGATCTTTAAGGGGTCCTGTTCTCTCCCTAGTTACCCTTTTGTCCATAATGTATTTGTAAAAACCCTTTGGATTCTCCTTGACCCTATTTGCCAAAGCTATCTCATGTCCCCTAAAACCTCAATTTCTCTAGTCTTCCAGCCTTCCCTATACTTACCAGCCATACCCTTCACCCTAATAGGAACATATTGTCCCTTGATCTCGTGATCTCATTTCTAAAGGCTTTCCAGCTATCCCTTTTACCTGTGAATATACACCCCGAATTGACTTTTTGAAGTTCTTGCCTAATACTGTCAAAATTGTCCTTCGATTTAGAACTTTAACTTTTTAGGGCTGGTCTATCTTTTCCATTACTATTTTGAAGCTAGAATTATGATCAGTGGCCACAAATGACACCTCCAGCACCTGTCCTCCTTATTTCCCAAGAGTAGGCCAAGTTTTGCTTCTTCTCTGGTAGGTATGCACTTAAATTCCACTCCATCCAAGCCCTTAACACTATGGCAGTCCCAGTTCATGTTTGGAAAGTTAAAATCCCCTACCTTTACCATGCTATTTATTCTTATTGATAACCGAGATCTCCTTACAAGTTTGTGTCTCAATTTCCTGCTGACTATTGAGGGATCTTGAGTACAATCCTAATAGGATGATCATACCCTTTTTATTTCTCAATTCCACCCAAATAACTTCCCTGGACGTGCTCCCAGGAATATCCTCCCCAAGTACAGCCATAATACTATCCCGCATCAAAAATGCTGCTGCTCCTCCTGTCTCGCCTCTCTTTCTATCCTCCTTATAGCTTCTCTACCCTGGAACATTAAGCTGCCAGTCCTGTCCATTCCTGAGCCATGTCTCTGTAATTGCTATGATATCCCGGTCCCATGTTCCTAACCGTACCCTGAGTTCATCTGCCCTTCCTGTTAGGCCTCTTGCATTGAAATAAATGCAGTTTAATAAGTCAGTCCTACCTTGCTCTCTGCCTTATTCCTGTCTATCTTGCCTGTTTGACTTGCTCCTTTTCCCAATTGCACAGACTCAGACTGATCTCTTTCCTCACTATTTCCCTGAGTCTTCCCCCTCTCCTCCTCCCCTAGAAAACCTAGTTTACATTCTCCCGAGCAGTTGTAGCAAATTTCCCTGTCAGTATATTTGTCCCCTTCCACTTCCGGTATAATCTGTCCTTGTTGTACAGGTCACTTCTACCCCAGAATAGATTCCAGTGATCCAAAAATATGAACCCTTCTCCTCAGCTACACATTCATCTGCTCTATCCCTCTATTTCTATTCACTAGCTCATGACACAGGGAGTAATCCAGATATAACTGCCCTCGAGGATCTACTTTTTAAATTCCTGCCTAATTTCCTAAATTCTCTCGTACTTTTTCCTTCCTCTGTCATTAATCCAATGTGTACAACAACCTCCTGCTGGTCCCTTTTTCTCTTTGAGAATATTCTGCAACCTATCAGGATATCCTTGATCCTGGCACCAGGGAGGCAACATTCTGATATCTCGTTGGCCACAAAAACGTCTGTTTAAAGAGAATGGATGCACTTACCTCCCAATGGGCACCAAGTCTCAGAGGGCGACCTCTGTCCAAAAACATTGCCTTACCCTTTGCAGTGTTCTCCTCTTGCCCCTGAGCTGTGTGAGATGATTCAGTGAAACCGTTTGAGGCAGACCCATGCTCCATTTAGAAGCATATGTGAATGTATACAAACGTCTCTGATAAATTTCAGATTTAAACTGAAATCCTGTCCACCCTGTCAGGTGGATATAAAAGATCTGATGGCACCATGTTGAAGAGGTGCCCTGGCCAAAATGTCCCCCTCAATCAACCACTGCATTAGGTTATCCAGTCATGACCATGTCACTGTTGTGGGAGTTCTGTGTTTCTTGTATTAGAAGAATAACAGTTACAAAAGTGTAATTGGCTGCAATAGTTTGGGCTATACTGATGTGTCCATTTTTGTGCATAAACCATTCAATTAGACTCCAGCCACTCTTCAGTATCATCACTACTGAGAGTATCGACATGCTTTGTTGTTAACTGTTGCCAGGTTTTATTTTTTGCTGAAATCTCCTTTTTGTTTTTACCAGACCTTTACTATCCTCACCATTCTTCAGGAACTGTGACTCCATACCTGCCACAGTATCGACGGACAAGCAATGTGCCAGAACCTCCAATGCCCCCTTCCACCCTCCAGTACCAGGACCATTACCCAGCCTACATTTCAGAGAGGATGGGAAGCTCTCAGTACTCCAGCCCTCAACAGTACCCACTGGCACAGCCGGTGTCAGGAATGTATCCGGCACATTACGATGGGCGCCGGGTGTATCATCCTCCACAGTCCTACACGAGGGAGGAAATGCGAAGCAGCCCGATACCAGTCGATGTGCCATCTGCTGTCACCAACTATATCTCAGAGCCCAGGGACCGCTATGCCCCTGAAAACTACTACACTGTGAGTCCTCACCCCAACCAGATCAGACCACCTTACAGGGTAAGTATTGAGTCTGCCTTGGGCCTGTTGTTTCTGTGTTTTTTACGATTATGTCGTCGATGCTGTCTGTTGTTGTCAGTCTGTGCTACGCTGCCAGAGACTGTCAGGGTGAATCCTCTAGAGCCCGATTTCCTCGCCACCATTCCACGCAGTCATCAAACACAGCCCAATACGTGTGGATAAACATAGGGCTGGCGTTTAATCCCAGCATCTCCATCAGGCAATGGGGAAGAGTTGGTCTATCATATGAAACTAATCCCTCAATTCCACCGACCTCCACCCTGACAGTGAGAGGGGAGAAACGATCCAGGCTATGGACTAATCCAGTGGTGGAACACAGGATTGACCCGTTAAAATGCTGAAGCACTTGCTGCTTTTCCTTTATTGTTCAAAATTGTCTGAGTTCGTTTTGGTCTTGCTGCTCTGTTCTAGCCCAGTCCAGCATCACCTCACTTCTCGGGTGTGGCTGTCCTGCTCTGAACCACACGAGGAATCACATTTTACCGTTGGTCCCTGCTGACTATTTGGGGATAGCCTGGAATTTCATGAGCTGTAAAAAGTAGAAAAGATGGGGAAGGACTGATTTGAAGCAGAGGAAATCTTGGAGCATGAAGATATGGAGGACATACTAATGAGGACATCTTCCAGTTTCCATTTGAAAATTACAGTAGTGAGAATGGAAGGGTGCAAGGGGCAAAAGCAGAGCAATTTGATTGAGTAACTTTTTAAATGGGGAAGACATTCTTAAAAACAGAATGGGAACTAAGTGGAGAAGTCAGAGTCGAAATGGCTGCATCCTCACTAACGAGAGAGGTTTTGAATGTAAACCTTACAAAATCCTTGGAGGGAATGCTGGGTGATGAGAGATGTTGACAGTTTGGTCAAGGAAAAGAAGGAAGCAGACAGGAGAGAGAGTGAATCCTTATAGTTTAAAGGCAGTAGGAATATATTTCAGAGGGTTATCAGGAGGGCAAAAAGGGGACATGAGATAGCTTTGGCAAAAGGGTTAAGGAGAATCCAAAGGGTTTTTACAAATACATTAAGGACAAAAGAGTAACTAGGGAGATAATAAGGCTCTTCAAAGATCAGGAAGGCAGTCTTTGTGTGGAACCGCAGGAAATGGGAGAGATACTAAATGAGTATTTTGTATCAGTGTTTACTGTGGAAAAGGACATGGAAGATATAGAATGTGGGGAAATAGATGGTGACATCTTGAAAAATGTCCAAATTACAGAGGAGGAAGTGCTGGATGTCTTGAAAATGATAAAGGTGGATAAATCCCCACGACCTGATCAGGTATACCCTAGAACTCTGGGAAGCTGGGAAAGTGATTGCTGGGCCTCTTGCTGAAATATAGTCACAGGTGAGATGCCCAAAGATTAGAGGTTCGTTAACGTGGTGGCACAATTTAAGAAAGTTGGTAAGGACAAGTTAGGGAACTATAGACCAGTGAGCTTGATGTCGGTGGTGGGCAAGTTGTTGGAGGGAATCCTGAGGGATTTGGAAAGGCAAGGACTGATTAGGGATAGTCAACATGGCTTTGTGCATAGGAAATAATGTCTCTCAAACTTGATTGAGTTTTTTTTGAAGAAGTAAAGAGGATTGATGAGGGCAGAGCAGTAGATGTGATCTATACGGACTTCAGTAAGGCGTTCGACAAGGTTCCCCATTGGAGACTGATTAGCAAGGTTAGATCTAATGGAATACAGGGAAAACTAGCCATTTGGATACAGAACTGGCTCAAAGGTAGAAGACAGGGTGGTGGTGGAGGATTGTTTTTCAGACTGGAGGCCTGTGACCAGTGGAGTGCCACAGGGATCTGTGTTTTTCATTATTTATATAAATGATTTTGATGCGAGTATAAGAGGTATAGTTAGTAAGTTTGCAGATGATGCCAAAATTGGAGGTGTAGTGGACAGCGAAGAATTACTGATCTGAGATTACAACAGGATCTTGATCAGATGGGCCCATGGCTGAGAAATAGCGGATGGAGTTTAATTTCGATAAATGCGAGGTGCTGCATTTTGGAAAGGCACATCAGGCCAGGACTTATACCCTTAATGGTAAGGTCCTTGGGAGTGTTGCTGAACAAAGAGACCTTGGAGTGCAGGTTCATAGCTCCTTGAAAGTGGAGTCGCAGGTAGATAGGATAGTGAAGAAGGCGTTTGTTATGCTTTCCTTTATTGGTCAGAGTATTGAATACAGGAGTTGGGAGATCATGTTGCAGCTGTACAGGACACTGGTTAGGCCACTGTTGGAATATTGTGTGCAATTCTGGTCTCCTTCCTATCAGAAGGATATTGTGAAACTTGAAAGGATTCAGAAAAAGATTTTCAAAGATGTTGCCAGGGTTGGAGGATTTGAGCTATAGGGAGAGGTTGAATAGTCTGCTGTTTTCCCTGGAGCGTCAGAGGCTGACGGGTGACCTTGTAGAGGTTCCTAAAATCATGAGGGGCATGGATAGGATAAATAGACAAAATCTTTTCCCTGGGGTGGGGTAGTCCAGAACTAAAGGACATAGGTTTAGGATGAGAGGGGAAAGATATAAAAGAGACCTAAGGGGCAACTTTTTCACACAGAGGATGGTACGTGTGTGGAATGAGCTGCCAGAGGAAGTGGTGGAGACTGGTATAATTGCAACATTTAAGAGGCATTTGGATGGGTATATGAATAGGAAGGGTTTGGAGGGATATGGGCCGGGTGCTGGCAGGTGGGACTAGATTGGGTTGGGATATCTGGTCGGCATGGACGGGTTGGACCGAAGGGTCTGTTTCCATGCGGTACATCTCTCTGACTCTATCACAGGCCTGAGCAGGACCAGCTTAACTGAGCACAGTTGCTGCTTCACTGCACAACCTAACAGGCCACTCAGCCCAGCAAGCTCATGCTAGTGTTCATGCTCCAAAGGCAGCTGTTCTCACCATACTTCATCTGAACATGCCTCTGCCTTTTGTATTCCCTTCTTGTTCTGGTTCTGTTCGCCAAGCTGGGAATTTGTGTTGCAGACGTTTCGTCCCCTGTCTAGGTGACATCCTCAGTGCTCGGGAGCCTCCTGTGAAGCGCTTCTGTGATCTTTCCTCCGGCATTTATAGGTGCACTATAAATGCCGGAGAAAAGATCACAGAAGCGCTTCACAGGAGACTCCCAAGCACTGAGGATGTCACCTAGACAGGGGACGAAATGTCTGCAACACAAATTCCCAGCTCGGCGAACATAACCACAATAACGAGCACCCGAGCTACAAATCTTCTCTCAAACTTTGTATTCCCTTCTCCCTTGCATAACTTATCTAGCATTTTCTTTCATTTGTTCACAGTATTTGTGTATTACCCATCCCTAATTGCCTTAGAACCTGTAGTGGTGAGCTTCCATCTTGAACCCTGCAATCTATGTGATATAGGAACACCATAATGCTGTCAGGATTTTAATCCTGCCACATTTAAGGAATGGTGATATATTTCCAAGTCGGAACAGTGAGGGACTTGGAGGGGAGCTTGAAGATGGTGATGTTCCCAAGTATCTGCTGCCCCTATCCTCCTCAGTACATAGTTTTGGAAGGTGCTGTTATAAATCCTAAAAACTCCTTAAATACATCTATGCTAGTTGTATCAATGTATACTTGTAAAAGCAAGTTCCAGTTCTGACAAATCTCTGGGTAAAAGTTTCTCTTAGCTTGTAACAGAACGTTGTTGTACTGTTTGCTTCTAGGATCCTCATGTCAGGGTGCCACAGCACCAGCCTCAACCTCAGCCAAGCCTGGACTATCTTCACCGGCGCAGGAAAGAGTTAATGGCCCAGCTCGAGGAGAGGAAGACCATTTCCCCACCTCCCTTCCCCCCAACCGCAGCAATGCCATCTTCCTTTGTCGATGTTTCACCAGAGGTACTTGGAACTTTCTCAACTTTCTCAGTTTTCTCTTATCAAGAATGCATGACCACTGCATGGGGAAAGAAAGACCGTATCCTGCAATTGCATTAAAGTCTACCAGTGACTGGCTCATTCAGTCCACTGGCTTTCCTCCCACCTGTGATCCAGTCCAAACATTGGTTCTCCCCCAGTTCGTGTTGCAGTTCAATCACTGACTCCTTTGAATCTTGAATCCAATCCAGTTCTTGGCTCCCTCAACCCTAGAATCTTGCTGTCTCTCAGTAAAACATGCAGGTCAATCATAGCCTCTGCAAGTTCAGCTTCCTCTAATATTTTCCGGGTTTCATTCCACAATCCAAACATGTGCAGGTTAGGTGAGTTGGCTAAATTGCCCATAGTGTTCAGGGATGTGTAGATTAGATGCATTAGTCAGGGGTAAATGCCAAATAATAGGGGAGGGGAATGGGTCTAGGTGAGTTACTTTTCAGAGGGTCAATATGGAATTGTTGGGCCGAATGGCCTGTTTCCGCACTGTAGGGATTCTATGATTTCTAATTAACCTGTTCAGAAATGCCATTTTCATACATGCATGGTACAGGCGAGACATAAATCTGGGGCTTCTGACTCATAGGCAGGGGCACTACCTGCATCACAAGGGCCCTGTTTGTACAGGTGCCAGTCTTTCAGCTGTTGGTTTCAGTATAGATGTTAACCGTGTGCTTATATATTTCTATGCTCAGTATTCCGAAGAGGACCTGAAAGCAGTCAAGAAGTACAAGGATCATGAATACACTGCTCAGTACTCACCCTGGTCTTGCGATACTATTGGTTCCTACATAGGCAGCCAAAATGCACAACCTAAAGACGTTATGCCTTCCAGTGGAATGGAGATGAACGTAAGGCATACTCTTGCATTGGTTTACTAAGATACATAGTGAATAATGGCATTAATTCACCTCCGTGGAGGTGAGCCCAGTGAAATACCCATAGGAAGTGCCTCTGAAATCCGCGGTCCATGCACACACACAACACCCCATTCAGGAGAGCAGCACACTCCTGACATGCTTGAGCTAGGGGGGGAATCAAATCCACCAGGACTCCAGGGAATAGAAGGCCTCGAAGCAAGAATTAGCCTATGATATTCATTGTACTGCTTACAAAGGGTAAAGCTTCCTCTGCACTGTTCCTATCAAACACTCCTGGGATAGGTATGGCACAGGGTCAGATACAGACCAAAAGTTTCTTTGTAATGTACCTTAACCTTGAAAAGTTAGGTTTTGTGGCTGACAGCACTTAACCATAATGTTCTCTTTGATTTGAGGGTTTTGTGTTGAGTTGCAGTGCCAAGTGTCAAAGATGTGTGTCCTGGAAGAAGCTGGGTTGGTTCCAATGTTGTCTCTCACAAGTCCTTTACAGTGCTCAGACAATGAGCGAGGACTTGTTCATCCCACCAGTCAGGTGCTCGTCAGTCACAAACCTAGCAGTGAAAGTCTTGACTAACCACATTGTCTAGTCGTAACTGTTTACAAAGCATTAAACCCAAGGACACTGGGAAGGACAGTAATAGGATCATGTGGTTGGAACAGGTGGGTGTGTATGTTGACTCTGTGCTTGGCTTGTTTCACATGCCCTTAGAGATGGTGAATCATTGACAGGCAGCAGTGATTGTACAACTGCTTTTCTTGGAACTGAGAGTACAGGATGTCAGTGATAATCAGGCATTTTGGTACAAATGTGTCGTAATGTGTGGAGTCCATCCTCTTCTGTTTTAACGTGTGAACAGGATGTGCTTTGGGTTAAAAAAGACCCCCTTCCTCCTAAAGTTGTGGCAGTATTTCAGCTCATCCAAGATTGAACTGGGTTTGCCATTGTGTGTAATGGTGGAGATGGGGCCAGTGTTCCAGTAATGATCATGATAAAAATCACGTGTTTTCATGATCAGCCTTAATCTGATAGTTTTGATGTTTCTGCTTGTGCAAATGGTGATAATTATAACACCACCATAACAACAGAGTCACTCTGCATCTTATCTGAAATCAAGATTAGAGTAGTGCTGGGAAAGCACAGCAGGTCAGGCAGCTTCCACGGAACAGGAAAAATCAACATTTCAGGCAAAAGCCTCAGGTGGAGAAATAAATGTGAGGGGGGTTGGGGCTGGGGGGAAGGTAGCTAAGAGTGCAATAGGTGGATGGAGGAGGGGATGAAGGTAATAGGTCGGAGAAGAGGTTGGGAAGGAAGTTGACAGGTGTGACAGGTCATGAGGACAGTGCTGAGCTGGCAGGTTGGAACTGGGGGTAAGGTTAGGTGAGGGGAAATGAGGAAACTGGTGAAAGTCCACATTGATGCCATGGGGTTGAAATGTTCTGAGGCGTTCTTCCTCCAGGCGTCGGGTGGTGAGGGAGTGGCAGTGGAGGTGGCCCAGGATCTGCATGTCCTCCGCAGTGGGAGGGGGGAGTTGAAATGTTCAGCCATGAGGTGGAGAGGTTGATTGGTGTGGGTGTCCCAGAGATGTTCTCTGAAGCGCTCTGCGAGTAGGCGTCCTGTCTTCCCAGTGTAGAGGAGACTGCATCGGGAGCAACCAATGCAGTAAATGACGTGCAGAAGACTCCTTTGTGGCCTTGGATGGAGATGAGGGAGGAGGTGTGGGCGCAGGTTTCGCAATTCCTGCGGTGGCAGGGGAAGGTGCTGGGAGGGGAGGGTGGGCTGTCAGGGGGTGTGGACCTGACCAGCTAGTTGCGGAGGCAAATATATCTCTGGTGGGGTCCGTTTGTAGGTGGAGTTCAAGAGAAACCTCTTTCCATAAGTGGTTGAACTGTGGAACTTGCTGTTGGAAATTACAGCGGCCATAGGTATCATCCTAAATGAATCTATGGTAGGTAGGTTCATATAGCAGAAGGGTATGCTGATGATGAGCACAGATCATGTGCAGCATAAACATTGGCACAGATCAGTTGGGCTGCATGGACCTGTATGTAATTTTGGTGTCTTGCCGTCTGCTCAATCGTGTTTCTTTTTCAGTATTTTAGGTTTTGATTTCAGGGTTGGTTTTGAGTGTGTGGAGGGCAGTTGTGCTGGTAATGGATGGACTTTTGTAGCTTTTAAAGCAACCCAGTGTGATGTGACTGAGTTGAACCCCTTTGGGGGAAGATTTGTAAATCATTACCAAAATCAAAATATCTGCCTGTGCAAAAGTCTCCAAGTGCAACCACTCCCTGATGGAATAAGGCACTTCTGCCTGCTGTAGAGAATAATCCCCGCCACTACCCCCAACCTGGATTTATGCAGAAAACGCCTGAGTGAGCGATGGAGCAGAATGGCAAGGGCTTTACATGCACTTAGCTGAAGGACCACAGTGGTTCACCACTTGAGGCGATTGAGGCAATGCTGCAACAAGGCCAGCCGACTGACCGACCGGTAATGTTTTAGAGCAGTATTTGTGTGAACTAAGGTAACTCACAGCTTCCTTGTCGTTTCACAGAACGTTGACAGTAAAGGCCTGAGGGAGCAGCTGATGAATCTGGACCTTCAGAGGAGAACAGCTGAGAGCAAGGAGGAGGATCCCATCATACCCTTTGGAGAGTTGCCAACTGTTTCCAAATTCGGTGCTATTTCCCGCACCTCTAAAACCAGCTATCAGACGACAGGGCCGGTGCAGGCAGTGGCCTCTCAAGGCATTGCCACGAAGCCCATCAGTGTTTCAGGTAATGGCAACTCCAGGCAAACATTGTGCCACTGCACTCACTGATAGCCATTAAACCCAATGCGAACAAAGAGTGACTGCATTCTAAATATTCAGGACAATGCTGGTTATACCTCCTTCTATATTACAATCAATGTCAGTTCTAATACCGTCCCGATATTCCCATCATAGACATCATAATCACATTCTGATCGTCCCATCACTGACGAAATTCCATTCTGATATTCCCATCACTGACGTCGGAACCCCATCCTGACATTCCCATTACTTAATTTCCAAAAAAAATATACTTCATATTCATCACATGATTAATCTTCAAAATAAGAGTTCATTGACTTGGTGGCATATTGTCATGGATAGAGGATTAGTTAACTGAACAGGAATCACTGGGTATTTAGTGGAGTACTTTTAAGCTGGCAGTCTCTCTCTCTTGTGCAAGACTCAGTGCTGAGGCCTCAGCTATGAATAGATTATATGAGTGATCAAGATGGCTGTCTTCACCTCATATTGCTGGACAGCAAGATATCAAAGTGAGGTGTAGAGGACAGAGAGAGAGACAACATAGAAGTAAAGACCAGTTAAAGGAATGGGCAGCATGGTGGCAGACAGATTATAATGCTGTGAAGTTTGAGATTATTTACCTGCCCCATAAAAATAGAAAAGCAGAATTTTTTTTGTAAAAGCTGTGGAACCTCTAATTGTTCAGGTAAACCTGGGTGTGTAAGGAACACAAGTTAACATATAGGAAGACAAGTTGTATGTTGACCTTCATTGTTAGGGAATCTCAGTAGAAATTAATTCTTGCTAGATATCAATGCCATGTGGCAGTGTTCTGTATCAGCACCCTGGTCACCCACCAAGATCTGTTAGAGAATAATATGATGAAGATACTGTCTTTTATTTCTTCCTGACACATTGGTGTAACTCTCCCGTCACAATGAGTATGAATGCGAGCGGTATTTACTTTAATCTGGTCCTGACGATCTGCCATTTTCAGGGTTGGTTAGCTCAGTTGATTGGATATCCGGTTTGTGATGCAGAGTGACACCGAGAGCATGGGCTCAATTCCCACACTAACTGAGATTACCTTTAAAGGATTCTCCTTCTCACTCTCGCGAGAGAGTAGTCCTATGATCCTCTGAGACTTATTTTACCTATCTGCTGCTTTGAGGTAATTAAAACAAAAACAAACACAGAAATTGCAGAAAAGCTCAGCAGGTTTCTGGCGAGAAATCAGAGTTAATGTTTCTGGCATAGTGACCCTTCTTCAGAACAGTTATACGTAATGGGGATGTTCCGAGGGTCAGCAAAAGTAATACAGCACTGTGGAACTGTATGACCTCTGAGTTGGAAGCAGTCTCTGGATAATGTCCACAGAGGACAGAATTGCTCATGTACCTGAAATTTCACTCTTCATGTCAAGAACACAGCCTGCTTTCTTCTGCTGCTGGTGGAAAGCTTCTCTAACCATGTCTTTTTTTATCTTCTATAGATTACAATCCATATGGAAGCCACAATAGTTGGGCAAGCTCGTCAGTCTCTTACTCGTCACACCAAAACATGCCTACTCAGGGACATTTCATCGACAGGTAAGATCTACCTAACCAAATCACACCTATCGTTTACCACCCTTGACTCCATCTTCCCCAAATGGTCTCTGTATGTATCAATGTGTAGCACTATCACTGAGTATGGTTAGACAGTGGTGCAAATATCAAACTGGCTCCAGGAAGGAGAGGCTGAACTGAAATAAGTATAAGCATGTGAAGGAATATGGAGCTAAATTGATACAGTAAGATGAAGGATCACGTGGAGTGTAAAGACCAGTTTAGAGTGCCTGTTTGTGTGGCATGTTATGTAATTGTGAGAGACTTGCGGTGAAGCTACCTGTAGGTGGTCCCCTCTGAGGCAGAGGAACAATTTGTTGGACGCTGTCTCATTCAGTGTGTGTGACTCAGAGAGAGAGAGAGAAGACTTCACAACCCAGCACATCTGTCACTGTCAGCAGAGACAAGTGAAGCTTGTGGACCTGTCCCCCAGTGAGGGTCAGCACCTTCAGGAGAGAAGGGAGACAATTGGATTGTGTTTTTTTTTTAAGTGCACACATGTTTATTGACCAATGAATGACTACATTCCAGAGAGAGACTGAACATTCAAGAAGTGGCTGCTTCTGGAAAACACACTGTGGCTCAAATGCCTCCAACAGACAGGGAGCAACTGAGGCTGGAGTTGCAGCAAGTGAACCAGCAGATCAGCCAGCAGAACCAGCTCCGAGGAATGGAGGCAAGTAACGAAACCCCGTGTTCTGTCTGTCTGTCTACTATCTGCTGATGAACACCCAGACAGAGGAGAGTATGCAGAAGCACAGGGTG
Source organism: Chiloscyllium plagiosum (assembly GCF_004010195.1). Lineage (NCBI taxonomy): Eukaryota > Metazoa > Chordata > Chondrichthyes > Orectolobiformes > Hemiscylliidae > Chiloscyllium > Chiloscyllium plagiosum. Next base: position 92,562,275 of record NC_057720.1, on the reverse strand, counting down.
GGGTTAACATGGAAGACAGTGGAATAGGTTAACAGAGGACATGCACAAAAAAAGGCAAAAACCATAGAGTAATAGGAAACAGGAAACTGACCCTTCAGTCCCTCTTGACAATGACATCAGATTACAACAGGATCTTGATCAGTTGGGGCAATGGGCTTAAGGAGTGGCCAATGGAGTTTATTTTAGATAAATGCGAGGTGCTGCATTTTGGAAAGGCAAATCAGGGCAGGGCTTATGCACTTAAAGATAAGGAGTGTTACTGAACAAAAAGACTTTTGGAGTGCAGGTTCATAGCTTCTTGAAGGTAGAGTTGCAGGTAGATAGGATAGTGAAGAAGTCGTTTGGTCAGACTATTGAGTAGAGAAGTTGGGAAGTTGTGTTACGGCTGTACAGGACATTGGTTAGACCACCTTTGGAATACTGCATGCAATTCTGGTCTCCTTCCTATTGGAAGCATGCTGTCAAACTTGAAAGGATTCAGAAAAGAGTTACAAGGAAGTTGCCAGGGTTGGAGGATCTGAGCTATAGGGAGAGGTTGAATATGCTGGGGCTGTTTTCCTGGAGCGTCAGAGGATGAGGGATGACCTTTTATTGAGGTTTCTAAAACCATGAGGGGCATGGATAGGATAAATAGACAGTCTTTCCCTGGCTGGGGGAGTCCAGAACTAGAGGTCATAGGTTTAGGGTGAGAGGGGAAAGATATAAAAAAGACCTAAGGAGCAACTTTTTCGCGCAGAGGATGGTGCGTGTGAAGAATGAGCTGCCAGAGGAAGTGGTGGCGGCTGGTATAATTGCAACATTTTAAAAAGCATCTGGATGGGTATGTGAATAGGAAGGGTTTAGAAGGATATGGGCCTGGCGCTGGCAGGTGGGACTAGATTGGGTTGGGATATCTGGTCGGCATGGACGAGTTGGACTGAAGGGTCTCTATGACTGTAATCATGTTCCCCAAACTAAACTAGTCCTTTAGGAGAAAGTGAGGACTGCAGATGCTGGGGATCAGAGCTTAAAAATGTGTTGCTGGAAAAGCGCAGCAGGTCAGGCAGCATAAAAGGAGAAGGAGAATCGGCGTTTCGGGCATAAGCCCTTCAGGAATGAG
>NC_057720.1:92557626-92560805 GCF_004010195.1 Chiloscyllium plagiosum | reverse complement strand
GGTGGGGGCACAAGTTTTGCATTTTTTGCGGTGGCAGGGGAAGGTGCCGGGAGTGGAGATTGGGTTGGTGGGGGCTGTGGATCTGACAAGGGAGTCGGGGAGGGATTGGTCTTTCTGGGACGCTGATAGGGGTGGGGAGGGAAATATATCCCTGGTAGTGGGGTCCGTTTGGAGGTGGCAGAAATGACGAAGGATGATCCGATGTATGTGGAAGTTGGTGGGGTGGTAGGTGAGGACTAGTGGGGTTCTGTCCTGGTGGCGATTGGAGAGGCGGGGTTCAATGGCGGAGGAGCGGGAAGTGGAGGAGATGCGGTGGACCAATATCGAACAACCCAGATGGCGGCCGCCTTCAAAGACCGCCATTTCCTCCCAGACGTGGTCGACGATGCCCTCCACCTGGAAAGACCACTCCCTCTGCGACTCCCTCTAATCCTTTCCTGTTCATGTACCTGTCCAAATGTCTCTTAAATGTTGTAACTGTACCTGTACTTACCACTTCCTCTGGCAGTTCATTCAAAGCATTGCCTCTCAGTCCTATGTGGAAAGATTAAAAAGACTGAACCTATCCCCTCTTGAGTAGAAGAAGCAGGGATATTGTCCATTCAAATATACAAATCTTTTACAGAATAGATAAGGTAGCTGCCGACAGGATGTTTCCTCCTGGCTACCAAAATAAAGAACAGTCTGCAAAATGCTGTCTGCATCTTCTCTCTGATCTCCCCTGGCACAGAGCTGTAAAGAGAGAATCTGAGATTCAAAGTTTGTGAGAAGATTTGTAGCTCGGGTGCTCGTTGCTCTGGTTCTGTTCGCCGAGCTGGAAGTTTTTGTTGCAAACGTTTCGTCCCCTGTCTAGGTGACATCTTCAGTGCTTGGGAGCCTCCTGTGAAGCGCTTCTGTGGTGTTTCCTCCGGCATTTATAGTGGCCTGTCCCTGCCGCTTCCGGTTGTCAGTTTCAGCTGTCCGCTGTAGTGGCCGGTATATTGGGTCCAGGTCTATGTGTTTGTTGATGGAGTTTGTGGATGAGTGCCATGCTTCTAGGAATTCCCTGGCTGTTCTTAAGGCCTGTTACAAATAGTGGAGCAATTTGAAATTGTACAAAAAGTTAGGGACAGAGTTGTAGGCAAGACCTGTCAGGCTTGTAGGACAGGAAGAGATTAGAAATGGGAGGTGGCGTGGGGAAGGTAATAGAATCTGAAAACAAGGCTGTGCATTATAAAAATTGAGGTGTTGCTGAAGTAGGAGTCCATTGAGGTCAGCAAACAGCAATTGGGTGAGCAGCACTTGGTGTGAGTTAGTGAGACAGCGGGTGCAGTCAGACTAGTTTTGGACTGGAGAAATTTGAAAGTGCCCAGTGATTCTCTTTGACCTGTCCTTATTTGGCCTTGCATGTTTCAGCCTGCTAATAGCCCAGTGCTGTTGCAGCGAGAGGTCTCCAGCCAGCCACCTCCACAGCACACTTCATGGCCCAGCCTGATGTCCAGTGAGCAGCTGAGCTTGGAGCTGCATCAGGTCGAGAGGGAGATTGGCAAGCGAAAGCATGAGCTGGAAACGGTGAGTGAGAACATTTCAACCCAATCACTGCTTATTCTAATCCTCAGTCTAACAGAGTTCTGTTACCATAGAGCAACACATTCCTGCCTAAAGCAGGATTAATTCCTGTGAGACCAGCGCGTAACCCCTCGACTGTCCCATTGAAGAAGCTGATCCAGGGATGGCAACGCGCTTTACTGTACATCTTTCTCCTAGCCATTATTTGTCCTTTGGGGGTTCAAATTCCCCTGGGTCTAGTAATGGATGTATATGAGCCCCAACTACTAGTACAAACTACACATTTAAAGTTACTGGATTAATAGCCAATTCCTTAAGCATGCCTGCTCTTGGTTTTCATCAGTGGATCGTTGTTGTAATTTGGCTCCCAGCTCTTGTTTGAAGCTCCAAATGACCCTTGCACCACTCCCCCTCTCCCCCACCTCCTCTAATGTTGTTAGCATGAGTGAGCGAACAGGCAGCAGTTGGCAATTTTTTTTGTTTGCAAGATTTTAAAAATGCAGGAAGGAGCAGGTCACTGTCTTCAGAGGGTGGTCTTGTGCGCACTGGATGCGAACCCTCCCACAAAATACACTTTGCCCTGCAGAAATGCATCAAGCTTTTCAGACAACACCTTCCAAACGCATGATCACCTCTATCTACAAGGACAAGGGCAGCAAATGTTTGGGGATGCCATAACCACCACCTCCTCCTGCAAGCTCCCCTCAAAGCTGGACTCCATCCTGACTTAAGGAGAAAGTGAGGTCTGCAGATGCTGGAGATCAAAGTTGAAACTTTATTGCTGGAACAGCACAGCAGGTCAGGCAGCATCCAGGGAACAGGAGATTCGACGTTTCGGGCACAGGCCCTTCTTCAGGAATTCCTGAAGAAGGGCCTGTGCCCGAAACGTCGAATCTCCTGTTCCCTGGATGCTGCCTGACCTGCTGTGCTGTTCCAGCAATAAAGTTTCAACCTCCATCCTGACTTAGAAATATAGCACCGTTCCTTCACTGGGAAATGCCCTTTCTAACAGCATTGTGGATATTCTTACACCATATGGACTGCAGCAGTTCAAGAAGGCAGCTGTGCACCACCTTTAAAAGCAACTAGGGATGGGCAATAAATGACAGTGATGCCTACGTTTCCTGAATGAAGTTTTAGAACTTTTCCTTTCCTTCTGTGCTGATTTTAAAAGCCCGACTACGTCGTTTTGAGCAACACGCTTCCTAAGATGGCCAACTCCACCACCTTATCCCTATTGACCTGGATGCAACCATCCTTTGGGACTGGTAGTTATCTTGGTAGCACTACTTACCGACCTCTGGCATTGCTGGTACTGCTGGAGATGCTGGATAATCAGACTGAACAGCTCTAGGGGCTGGGGCCTTCTCCTAATGAAGAGCGAGAGTCCTATGGAGCAACACCCTGTATTTTGGCTGTGGGGCAGGCTTGATGTGAATCTAGGAGAAAGTGAGGACTGCAGATGCTGGAGATCAGAGCTGAAAATGTGTTGCTGGAAAAGCGCAGCAGGTCAGGCAGCATCCAAGGAGCAGGAGAATCGAAGTTTCGGGCATGATCCCTTCAGGACTGAGGAAAGTGTGCCCAGCAGGCTAAGATAAAAGGTAGGGAGGAGGGACTTGGGGGAGGGATGT
>NC_057720.1:92546074-92556438 GCF_004010195.1 Chiloscyllium plagiosum | reverse complement strand
TTCCTCCCTACCTTTTATCTTAGCTTGCTTGGCACACTTTCCTCATTCCTGAAAAAGGACTCATGCGCGAAACGTCGATTCTCCTGCTCCTTGGATGCTTGATGTGAATGTGTCAGGTTGCTGCCGACTTTCCTCCCAAAGGGGCAAACTCCTGGCTCCAAACCCCTCGCCCCCTCCCCTCCACCCCCCCCAAAAACCCTGCCCGGAGGCATGCTTCTGCGGTTGCTGCCGACTTTCCTCCCAAAGGGGCAAACTCCTGGCTCCAAACCCCTCGCCCCCTCCCCTCCACCCCCACCAAAACCGTTGCCCGAAGTCATGCTTCTGATATTCGGTTAAGTTTGACGGTAACTTGGTCTCAGTCCGTCTCCCACTTGTTGACAGTTTATGACTGGTCTTACTTGCTTTTTAGCTTTAGCTTGTGACTGTGTGTTTCCTAGCTGACAGATCATTTTCATGAGCTCACGGAGAATCACAGAATGGTTACGCCAGACAAGTAGGCTGCTTTATCTATCATGTCTTTGATGAGCCTTTTAAAGGAGCAATTCATCAAGTGCCAATTCCCCCCTGAAAGCCTCAATTGAATTGGCCTCTGCCGCACTCACAGGCAGCACATTCATATTCTAACCACTCGCTGGGTGTAAGAAAATGTCCTCTCTGTGGCTTTTTTTCCCCGCTCTCTAAATCGGTGCCTTCTGGTTCTAATCCGCCCACCGGTGGAAACTGTTTCTCCCTGTCCACTCTGTCCTCATGAGTTTGAACAACTTGATCACATTTTCTCTCAACAATCTCTTTGCCAAGGAGATCATTCTCCAATCTACCTACATAACTGAAGCTTATCATCCCGAGGAACATATTCTGCCCCCTTATAAATCACATCTACCTCTAGTGTTGCGCCCAGGACTGGACTGAACTGAGTTGAATTCCCCATTCCTTCTGGATCTAATGGTTATCTCCACCTCACCCTTTTTTCCAGAATTGACTATGCCCACAATTAGAGCCTACATTACCAAGGAAATACTTCCAGGAATACACTCTTTGATAGTCTGTCCTTCAAAGAATTCAGATTTCACTCATCGTTCACATCTTCAGGGATTCAAGAGGGCTTTGGTTGATTATTTGGATAGTAATGGCATGTCGGGATATGGGGTAAAGGAATACTTTCAGATTTTCCTGGTGTTGTGATCTTTGGTGGAATCGAGACAACATCTTGGTGATGCTCCATATTGTGTGTCTCACTCATATCAATGTTATCCCATCCCAGCCTCCTGATTTGTAACTGGAACTCCCTTCTAATGTCCCCTTTATAGATTCTGAAGGGACTTGACAGGGTAGATGCTAAACGCACGTACCCTGTTGTGGGGCAATCTGAAACTCAGGGCCATATCAAAAACGTAGGGGATTTTTCATTTGAGCGAGACAAATTTCTTCTCACAGGGTCATTCATCTTCTACAGTGGTTAGTCTTTTGTTTGCCTTTTCTTAGTTTCTCAACTTCCATTCTTCCATTTCTTGCAATTTTCTCTCTACCTTGCCTAGACTGCTCTCTTCTCTCATGTTTCATTTCTGAACATCTTTGACGTAATCACAAACCTCTATCCCAAACTTCCTATTCTGCCAATGAACCAGATTGGCACCTTTTTAGAAAGTCAATATCTTCCCTCTTGGCATCCCTTGAGGAATCAACTGAGACACTCATTGTGGTCTCCCGGTAGCACCACCCCAAGCTGAACTCTCACCAAACTCTTCCCTGCCCCCTCCCCCATGTCCAATGGGTGCCCATGTTTTCCACCTTTCCATTTCCCATCCTTAACCAGTCCTGGATCAGTTGTTATTGTCCATCTGTCCATTAGGGTGGCATGGTGGCACAGTGGTTAACACTGCTGCTTCACAGCGCCAGAGACCCCGGTTCAATTCCCACCTCAGGCAACTGTCTGTGTAGAGTTTGCACATTCTTGCCGTGTCTGCGTGGGTTTCCTCCGGGTGCTCTGGTTTCCTCCCACAGTCCAAAAATGTGCAGGTTAGGTGAATTGGCCATGCTAAATTGCCCGTAGTGTTAGGTGAAGGGGTAAATGTAGGGGAATGGGTCTGGGTGGGTTGCACTTCGAAGGGTTGGTGTGGACTTGTTGGGCCAAAGGGCATGTTTCCACACTAAATCTAAATCTAAGTAATCTAAATCTCTTGTGACCAAGGCCTATGTCATTACAGGAACATCATACACTGGCATGGCTTTTACAGATTCCTGGTTGAGGACTAAATTATGTTGCAGATTGTGAAAAATGGCACAGGTGCCTATCTACATAGTTTTATAACCATTTATTTACAAATGTGCACATAACGAGCACGCTCATGGACAACCGTTTCAATTTGGCAAAAGTGAGGACTGCAGATGCTGGAAATCAGAGTTTAGATCAGTAGAGCTGGAAAAGCACAGCAGGTCAGGCAACATCCAAGGAGCAGGAAAATTGACGTTTTGGGCAAAAGCCCTTCAATTTGTCTATTTATAAGGGTGCAGGTGAATTCCCATTTAATGTGTATTACCTGCATGTAACTGAACAATTAAAATGCAATTCAAAACATTTTCCCCTTCCTGGCTGGCTGCCCTTTGTCCAAACCACTGTGGTGGCAACCATCACCAAAATCGCAGTCTGTCCCAACCTCGTGCTGTTCCGGCACTTTCTCATCTCTTGGAATACACACCTTCCTCCGCCCGTCTCACCTCCTGCAGAAATTCCTCATTCTCTACCACCCACTCACGTTACCACACCAGATTACTCACTGAAATTTCTTCATTGCTTTCATCCCTCATCCTTTCAGCCTCTATACTGTGAACGCTCATCCTCAGTGATTGCAACATTCATCTCACTTCTGAATTCACTGTCCTCTCATCCTCCCAAAGTGTCTCTTGCCCTATGATCTCCACAACTTGTGTTCTGAAACTGTAGTCCCATGTTGTAGACTTCCCGTTGAGGGGAAACATTCTTTCAGCATTCCTCCTGTCAAGCCTCCTCAGAATGTTAATCAATCCTCTATCCATGTTAACACAGAACCCTGGACACCATAAGCTGTTGCTTTGTGATTCCGTTTATTTATTTATGTATTATCGCTTGTATTTATTTACAAAATGCAGCGAAAAGGATTATATAGTGTTGCCACTCTCCGGTGTCCTCTTAAAACACAGAAACACTAACCAAAACATAGAATATAAAGGTAGAAGAATAAACAAATAAAGAAAAAGTGCAGTAACCTTTTCTGTGGCACCTATTGGAAATCCAAATACAGCGCATCTTCTCATTCCACCTCATTGACTCTGCTTGTTACATCCTCCAAGAACTCTTAAGTTTGGCAAACACGATTTGTCTTTCACCAATCCCTGTTGACTGATTGTCTTCTGATTTTCCTCATGTCCTACTCCTAGTAACTCCCAATGGCAGGTGTTAGATTATCTGGCCGATAGTTTCCCATCTCCCTCCATTTTCCAACAGTGGTGTTACATTCGCATTTTTCCAATCTGCTGGAGCCATGACAGAATCTGTGGAATTTTGGATGATTACCATCAATGCATCCACTATCTCTCTGGCCCCTTCGTTCAAGTGTCTGAGGCACGCCAACAAGTCCAGAGGACCTGGAGAAAGGTCACAGTTTGCCTAATACTTGTCCTCCAGTGATAAAGATTGTTTGACATTGCTCCTCTCTTCCCCTTGATATTATACTGTTATTGAGATGCTCATGGGCTTTCCACTGTGAAGGCTAATAAATGTTTGCTTGCAAGTCTTTGCCATTTCCTTGTTTTGCCTGATGTAATTCCCCGTACCATCCTCCAGTTCTTACTGTCTGTAATAATGTTGTGACAGTATTTCTAGCAATGTCATTTGACCAAAATGCATGACATTTGTGATGGATTGTAATTCTTTACATTTAATACGCAGGAAAGTCGTCCCTCGCTTGATATCCAGTATCAACTGGCACCTAACAATCAGACTGAGAATGGACAGTCTGAGCAGCAGCATAAGGCCCCTGAGGACCTGCAGCCTTCCCTCAGGTAACAACTCTGGGCCGAGTGTTTATCACCGTGGTTCAATCAGAGCACATCCACAGTTAGCGAGCTTTGACACCCTCTCTGAGTCAGGAGCATTTCCCATTCTGATTTTCTTGGCATGTGTTTCCATGAGCCAAGAGGTTGTGCCATTGACAAAGTGTAGGCTTTCGGTAGAGATACAGGAAGACACAACATCCAATGTCTGCAAGTGAGTGACACTGACTGTAGTAACTCAGGTATGCAGGCCCGGTTCCAAGTTCTGTTTGGCCAAGCTAGCCGCTGTCATACTTGTAAATGCAGTATGCATTGAGCTAATCTTCCAATCCAGATCATGGCATCTGGTGAATCTAATAGCCTGCAGTCTCACAGACTGACCATTTTGATAAAGTAGCACCGGAGGTGAACAGTTCTCTAGTTTTAAAATCCTGAGAGAGACTGGATTGAAGAGGGTTAGAATATTCTGACTGCACAAGGTCGGAAGGTTCAGTTGTGAACATGGCAGTGTAAGAACCGACTGTATTCCAAATTTGATGATCAACACTACTTTGGTTGTGGTGTTAAGGATAGGTCGTATTCTAGCTCCTGTCAAGATGGGCACTGTTTTTGCCACAGTTGCGTTCCATAGTATTCCGGGGGCATTGGAGTTTGGGATGGCACTCCCTAAATTCCACAATTGGATTCCCTTATTCCACTGGATGTCCTGTTGCAGCTTTAAAGGGTCGACAGTCTCAATCACAGATGCTTTCAATTGTACTTTTACCATTGATCAACTTAATTCCCTCCCAATCAGAGTGCGCGTGGTGCTCTAGAGGCACGTCATGACACTGCTGAGTGTTTTGTGTTGTCTATTGTATTTCTGTGAGGCACTTTAGATAGCTCGCCTTGTCATGTTATTTCCAATGAAAATCTACTTTAGGTTGGGTGTTTGTGTCAATGAGTGTATGTTTAACACTGGCCTGTTGTAGTCCTCATTCAGCCAGAGAGTAATATCCAGCGGCAGCTCAGTGGTTAGCACAGCTGCTTCGCAGCAGCAGGGATCTGGGTTCAATTCCAACCTCTAACGACTATGTGTGTAGAGCTTGCACTTTCCCCTCGTGGTTCTGCGTGGGTTTCCTCCGGGTGCTCGGTTTTCCTCCCCGAATCCAAAGATGTGCAGGTCAGGTGGACTGACCATGCTGAATTGTCCCATATTGTTTGGCGATGTGCAGGCTTAGGTAGGCTTGCCATGGTAAATGCAGGGTAACAGAGATAGGGTGGGGGTGGGTCTGGGTGGGATGCTTTTCGGAGAGTCGGTGCAGATTCGCTGGGCCAAACGGCCAGCTTCCACACTGTAGGGATTCCTTGATTCTAGTAGTTACAGGCTAAGAAACACAGGGCTGAAGAGAGTGAATTTTCTGTGTCCACAGGATCATTAAAAGCAAAGGTCAGTCATGTCTGTGCACCAGGCTGAAGCCCTTATCTGTTCTTCTCTTTGTGTAGTGAGGGATCAAAGGTCGGGGCCTCCAGCTTTATGACAGAAAGCTCTATCAACACTCTAACCAGCAAGAGCAACTCTCTCAACCTGCCCCCTGACACTGAGGGAGCGGGGGACCGCTGCGACAACAAGCAGAATGGGATTTAAACGAGTAACCTGCTCTGGGCAAGCCTGCCCAAACGTCTCATCGAAAGTAAAACAAACGCAGCACTGCAACCCAACAAACTTGACATGCCACTCATCTAGATGCAATGCGTCAAAGTAGCATCAAATTTATTTTTTTTTGTTGTTGTTGTTGTTATGTGTGAATTAACTTTGTTTTATTAGCATGCATGCCTTGGCTCGCAAGGCATGGGACATATCTTTATGATTACCTGGTTAATCTTAGTGAAGTAATCTCACCCTATTGTATACCCCTACTTCAGAACTGTGCCTGCAACAGCGCAAGTTGATGAAGTCACATTCCCATGGGATTCTGAGATGATGTGACGAAGGACAACGTCACAGATGGAACCTTTTTAGTTCCACCGCAGTGAGGAGAAAATCCTTCCACTAACATACTTACTGAAAGGTTGTTACTTCCCTGGAGGGAGAGCGCTCTGGCATCTCTCCCTTGTTCAGGACCTTCGCCTGAAGGTTTTACAGCCACGAGGAGGAAAAGTCAGGAATCCTCTCAACCAGAAAAGTAACACTCTTAAATATTGTCATTTTGCTTTCCACAGGGTGGAAATTAACTAACCCAAGAGCAGCCTTACTGGAAAAGGTTTTATTGCTTTTTGAACACATTCTCTGTTGAAGACATTGCATCCTTTTGCTTCACCTGGCTCCAGAGAGTCTCATGGAAGCTGATGCCTCACTCAGACTGGAGAGATGGTGATTTGGTCATGAGGTCCCCAGTGTGGAGGAGTTTGGCCACAGGGTCTTAATGTGGGGCAGTGAGGGTGGAGAATCCATTTCCTCAACTGTGACTGCATGTTTTTGCATCTGTTGGAATGTGCCATGCAGAGGACAAACCGGCTATTTAAGATGCTCTCTTTAAGGTATACCCTTACACAGCTATCTTCAAAGCATTGAACAGCGTGTCAAGCAATTCCCATGTAGGGGAGCAGGGAAATCAGGAGCATTGGTAGACCCAGTGTGGGAAGGAGCTGGGACACTGGGGCCCCCCAATGGGAGGGACTAAGACCCAGAGCCTTCGCTGTGGGAGGGCCTGGAGGAGCTAGAAATAGGATTGAGAGTCCGGCTGTCTCCTATCTGCACTCTTAAACACTAGTAAACAGCAGTAAAAGTCACAGGAATCCATGTATCACCAGTGGAAAATGATCAAATGAGATAGAACTTGAGAGAGAAGTCGTCATTCACATGGCATGTTTGGAGCACCAATGGACAGTGTTGCTTCTCCTCAATATGCAATGAGCTTTGAACAAGTTTGGTATTTAATCATTAGTTTCTCTATGGCTCTGATGAGTTATATTGAGAGTCCAGTCAACCCCAAGCCTTGAATCTGTTGCATTTTCATCTGGTGTTGTGTGGATATACATGACCTTTGAAATGGCCATCAGGGTCCTGGCTCTCCATGTACCCTGCTCCCCAGCAGGGTCTCAGTTCTATGTCCCCCCTCCCCACTGTCTGTGATTCCCCTGCTGGTGTGCACTTGACTGGCCTAGTCAGGCTGTTGGCTGGGAGAGCTATTGGTGACTGACTTCTGCTTGGCATTTGAGCTTTGGGCAGGTTTTGTGTGTGTGTTTTAATGCAGAAAAGTTCTTTTTGACACTGCTTTTAAAAGTGGACAAAGGCTGATTTTTGTTTGAGTACACTTCAGGAACCAAAGTGGTTTTATTTCAGACCTGACCCTATTGTTTGGCAGCTTGATTCAGCTGGTCTCAGTAACTGTGTAGAACTGGCTCAAGACTAAATGTGACAGCTAGGACCTAGCGAGCTGGGCAGTGTTCATCACAGCAGTGCCCAGTGTACCCACCACAACTTCCATTCCCAGTACTGCATTAAACAGGATGGGACCTGATGAATCCTGTCAACTGGAGGGGGCATCACACAGCAAGGGGTTTCCAGACTGTGTTGAGAATGGTGGATTTCATGTTTCTCAAGACCCCCCCCCCTAGTTGGCTTGAGTTCAAACTTCTGAGTTCATGCCCGACCTTCACCCTTCCTCATCCCAAACAAGTGCTACCTTCAGCTTGCTACTGGCCCTGGTCAGTACTTTGCCCACAGGTTTAATGCCCCTTTGTATGGTGTGTAGCATTTGTGCCACCTCAGAGATTAAATCAATAAATCTGTATTGTTGTCCTCCTATATGCTGGGGACATAGGATGATTCCTAAATGTCTGGAAATTGACCTGTATCAGGGAGACCTTCCTGATCCAAGCTAGTGGTGCAGTCCCATTCTTGTGCTTTTTAGGCATTTTCTCACTGAGGGTTGACTCCTGTTCCACCCTTCCCTGGTGCACCAGCTCTCATATCTCATAACCTTCAATTGCTGCTCCTTAGCTGCAATGCAGTGTTCAGGCTGCTGTTCTCGATCATTGAGAGCCTGATAAGAAGTCACGTGGGATAGGCAGCATCCAGGGACTCTTATTCCTGAAAGGCCTGCAGTGTCACTGTTTAAACAGGAAAGCTACCAGAGGGGAGGGAGAGAGAAGATCTTTATCAGCTTTGCGCATTCCCCTATTTCAAGGAATGGATGAAGAGCTAGACTGTACAAACTGGGCTGTTTGTTGATGGGAGGGAGAGAAGATGACACATTAATCCATCAGAAACCTCTCTCCAAACATACTCGAGATGTGGGCATCTCCCCGTTTATTTCCCAATTCTAGGAAGTGCAGTTTTTTTGTTCTTTCTCACTGGGGGTTAGTATGAATGAATGAAGGAAGCACAGTGTTAATACGACCTCGCAAGGTGAAAGTGCACATCTTGTGTTGATCCCAGAAAGGAGAGGGGCAAGGTCAGTTCACTTTGGAACTGCTGCCCAGAGAGTTCTCGCATTTTCTCTGGGATGTTTCCAACTGAAAGGTTTCCTGAGCAAAACACTCCGTTAAACTACTGTTGATCAATGCTTTGTTAATAGTATCAGTCACAAATCAAATGTTTTTAGATTGCTTTTGCAGCAGGGTGTGTAACTCTTTCCTTCCGAATACCAAGTACGTTGATCTCCATCGTGTTGCTACAACAACACTGGGAATGTGTTAGCATCTGGGCTGGTAGAATACTTGGGGTATATATACCTATCCCTCCTTCACTCACTGTGTTGGGTACATTGTTTGAAGGGTATCTCTTGCGGTGTCGAATACCAGGGTGTGAGGGTATTCCTCGCGGTGTTGGATGCAGTGACTTTCTTTTGAATGTTTAATCTGTGTCCCATCAGCTGTTTCACTCCCTTGATCTTGTCAATAACTTCTGTGAAGTTGTTTTACCCAATAGGAAGGAGTTGATGATTATTTGGGTTTGGAGAGGGGAGGGCACTGCTGATTGATTGCCAATATTAAAACAGGAGTAATATCCACAAATTCAGTTTTTGGCTGCTAGAATTTCCCTGGGGGCACATTCAGCTGGAGGTTGGGCACCAGAATGGACCACAGGATGCCAACTCTTAGCAGCGCTCGGTTCCAAGTTCACAATGGCCCTGAACTGTCATTCACGACTGACTGACTGAACCTGCATAATTTCACCCAGCTCACTCACTGGGTGATCTTCCACACAGTGTGTGTCACCCTCTCATTATAGACTTGGCTCTGCTGAATTCTGGCAGATTGAGGCTGGAGACACCAAAGGAGAGGAATTATCACTGTCACAGGTCCAGACTAGACTGGATGAGGCTTCCCGGTACATTCTGCTGACTTTGAAATGTTGGATATGTTCACAGATGCAATTCCACCCTGCCCCTCCCGAATCTCTTCTCCCCCCCACCCCCATCCATTCCATTCCTTCTGACCCTCGTCTCGCCAGTGTCCTTGTGGCTTTGAGAAGCTCCAGCTCCCTGGAACCAAACCTGCGGACTGAGGCCTGGTTTGTTTGTTGTCTGTCTGGATCTCAGGCAGAATATTCCAGGTTCTGTCAGTTTTGATTAGTCTATGACTACCTTTTCTTTTTAGAGATGCGGTGCACCAAGTCTGAACAGAGAGCTAGGTTGAGCGAACGTCTTTAGTTTTAGCTTGTCTGGCTGCCACTGATGATCAGTGAGGGCCTCAGAGTGTGCATGCACCACTGGTTGCACCTGGCCATCGTGGGGATGGGAATTGTTACCACAAATGGCCAAATGTTGACGGATTGTGATTTTTCACACCGTGTGGGGTGCTGTACAGTTTAGATTGACAATGGCACTTTTGGTTTAGTTTGTAAACCGCTGCCAGTCGCAGTTTCTAACTGCTCTCATCCGGTCTCAAGGCTGAGAATATTTCTTTTTGAGATGCCAGTGCAGAAAAGTCAGCAGTGAGTGTGTTTGTGAAATTGCATCAGTTAATCCCAGACCAGCTATTTTCTGTACTTTTAATTCAGCTGTTTGCTATCAGCAGAGGTATGAATTTTATCCTACAATCAGGCTGCGCTAGTGCGAGGGACTGGCTGTCATCCCTCGCCCGGTTTTTATTGTCTCACTGCGAGACTGCACATTTCGGTTTTTATTGTCTCACTGCGAGACTGCACATTTCTAACACAATGCTCCCATACACTCCCAAGCCAGCAGACTTATGATAACCCCAAGATTCTCCCAGTCTCACTCATTTTTGCCAGCACGAGTATCTCCCTCTGTCTGTCCCTCTCATGTTCTCCTAAACTCTATCTCCATCTTGTTCTCACTTTGGTTTCATTTCTCTTTGTCTTTGTCTTTTTTATAATTTCTGTC
>NC_057720.1:92528080-92545574 GCF_004010195.1 Chiloscyllium plagiosum | reverse complement strand
AGTATGGAATGTTTTAGAATATCTTTCTCCAATGTGGAATGTAGCTTTTTTTCCTTTGTAAAGAATTCACTGTGTGAACATTGTTTTTTGCCTTTGTATAGTACAATAATATTCAGCTTCAGGATTGGGGAGATTTAAAAAAAGGGGGAAAATAAACTGTACATGAGATTGTTCTGCTTGTCAGAAGATGAATGCAGTTCGTGCAACGTGAGAAGTTCAAAAGGACTTCAAAAAATTGTTTAAAAGAAAAAAAAAGTTAAATTACATCTGGTGTCCTTGGTGCTGTTTATTTACATTTGTTAACTGATTGACCAACTGCCCTATTTTCCTGTAGCTCTCCTGCAATGTCAAGTCTTTGCCCACTGTGGCCTCCTCCAGCGCAACACACACTGAGCATGGGTTCCAAACTCAGCCCTGATGATGATTCACTTAGCAAGGTCCTCCACAAAATTTTCACCAGGGTATTGTCCCTTCACCTGTGATCTATGCTGGACCACATGATCCACTCTGACTACTTGTACGTGGTCCCAGGCCAGAGGATCCATGACAATGGGTGGCACAGTGGCTCAATGGTTAGCACTGCTGTCTCTCAGCGCCTGGGACCTGGGTTCAATTCCAGCCTCGGGCGACTGTCTGTGTGGAGTTTGCACATTCTCCCCGTGTCTGTGTCCCCGTGTCTGTTTCCTCCCATAGTCCAAAGATGTGCAGGCTAGGTAAATTGGGCAGGCTAAAATGCCCTTGGTGATAGGTGCACTAGTCAGGGTGGGTTGCTCTTCGGAGGGTCTGTGTGGACTTGTTGGCCTGAAGGGCCTGTTTCCACACTGTAAGGAATCTTTAAAAAAAAAATCTATCTGGTCTAGCACATGATCTATTTTTTTCCCCAGTTGATCGGTCATAGAGATGTACAGCATGGAAACAGACCCTTTGGTCCAACCTGTCCAGGCCAACCAGATATCCCAACCCAATCTAGTCCCACCTGTCAGTGCCTGGCCCATATCCCTCCAAACCCTTCCTATTCATATACCCATCCAAATGCCTCTTAAATGTTGCAATTATACCAGCCTCCACCACTTCCTCTGGCAGCTCATTCCATACATGTACCACCCTCTGTGTGAAAAAGTTGCCCCTTAGGTCTCTTTTATATCTTTCCCCTCTCACGGGTGGCACGGTGGCACAGTGATTAGCACTGCTGCCTCACAGCGCCAGAGACCCGGGTTCAATTCCTGCCTCAGACAACTGTTTGTGTGGCATGTCAGCGTGGGTTTCCTCTGGGTGCTCCGGTTTCCTCCCACAGTCCAAAAATGTGCAGGTTAGGTGAATTGGCCATGCTAAATTGCCCGTAGTGTTAGGTGAAGGGGTAAATGTAGGGGAATGGGTCTGGGTGGGTTGCTCTTCGGAGGGTCGGTGTAGACTTGTTGGGCCAAAGGGCCTGTTTCCACACTGTAAGTAAACCTATGCCCTCTAGTTCTGGACTCCCCGACTCCAGGGAAAAGACTTTGTCTATTTACCCTATCCATGCCCCTCATAACTCGATAAGGTCACCCCTCAGCCTCCGACGCTCCATGGAAAACAGCCCCAGCATGTTCAGCCTCTCCCTATAGCTCAAATCCTCCAACCCTGGCAACATCCTTGTAAATCTTTTCTGAACCCTTTCAGGTTTTACAACATCTTTCTGACAGGAAGGAGACCAGAATTACACGCAATATTTCCAACAGTGGCCTAACCAATGTCCTATACAGCCGCAACATGACCTCCCAGCTCCTGTACTCTGACCAATAAAGGAAGGCGTACCAAACGCTGCCTTCACTATCCTATCTACCTGCGACTCCACTTTCAAGGAGCTATGAACCTGCACTCCAAGGTCTCTCTGTTCAGCAACACTCCCTAGGA
The DNA here is from genome assembly GCF_004010195.1 of Chiloscyllium plagiosum. Classification (NCBI taxonomy): domain Eukaryota; kingdom Metazoa; phylum Chordata; class Chondrichthyes; order Orectolobiformes; family Hemiscylliidae; genus Chiloscyllium; species Chiloscyllium plagiosum. The sequence goes on along the minus strand of NC_057720.1, from coordinate 92,543,684 downwards.
CCTTATCATTAAGTGTATAAGTCCTGCTAAGATTTGCTTTCCCAAAATGCAGCACCTCGCATTTATCTGAATTAAACTCCATCTGCCATTTCTTGGCCCATCTGGGCAAGATCCTGTTGTAATCTGAGGTATCCATCTTCGTTGTTCACTACACCTCCAATTTTGGTGTCATCTGAAAACTTACTAACTGTATCTCTTATGTTCGCATCCAAATCAATTATGTGAATGACAAAAAGTAGTGGACCCAGCACCAATCCTTGCGGCACTCCACTGGTCACAGGCCTCCAGTCTGAGAAACAACCCTCCATAACCACCCTCTGTCTTCTACCTTTGAGCCAGTTCTGTATCCAAATGGCTAGTTCTCTCTGTATTCCGTGAGATCTAACCTTGCTAACCAGTCTCCCATGGGGAACCTTGTCGAACACCTTACTGAAGTCCATATAGATCACATCTACCACTCTGCCCTCATCAATCCACTTTGTTACTTTTTCAAAAAACTAAATCAAGTTTGAGAGACATGATTACCCACACACATAGCAATGTTGACTATCCCTAATTGGTACTTGCCTTTCCAAATACATGTACACCCTGTCCCTCAGGATTCCCTCCAACAATTTGCTCACCACCGATGGGCAGTTCCCTGGCTTGTCCTTACTGCCCTTCTTAAACAGTGACACCACGTTAGCCAACCTCCTGTCTTTCGGCACCTCACCTGTGACTATCGATGATACAAATATCTCAGCAAGAGGCCCAGCAATCACATCCTTAGCTTCCCACAGAGTTCTCAAGTACACCTGATCAGGTCCTAGGGATTTATATGTTTCAAGACATCCAGCACTTCCTCCTCTGTAATATCGATATTTTTCAAGGTGTCACCATCTATCCTCATCAATCCTCTTTGTTACTTCTTCAAAAAATTTAATCAAGTTTGTGAGACATGATTTCCCACGCACAAAGCCATGTTGACTATCCCTAATCAGTCCTTGCCTTTCCAAATACATGTACATCCTGTCGCTCAGGATTCCCTCCAACAATGTGCCCACCACCGAGGTCAGGCTCACCGGTCTATAGTTCCTTGGCTTGTCTTTACTGCCCTTATTAAACAGTGGCACCACGTTTGTCAACCTCCAGTCTTCTGGCACCTCACCTGTGACTATCGATGATTCAAATATCTCAGCAAGAAGCCCAGCAATCACTTCTCTAGCTTCCCACAGAATTCTTGGGTACACCTGATCAGGTCCTGGGGAATTATCCACCTTTACCTGTTTCAAGACATCCAGCACTTCCTCCTCTGTAATATTGACATTTTGCAAGATGTCACCATCTCTTTCCCTACAGTCTATATCTTCCATATCCTTTTCCACAGTAAACACTGAATCAAAATATTCATTTAGTATCTCCCCCATTTTCTGTGGCTCCACACAAAGGCCACCTTGCTGATCTTTGAGGGGCCCTATTCTCTCCCTAGTTACCCTTTTGTCCTTAATATATTTGTTAAAACCCTTTGGATTCCCCTTAATTCTATTTGCCAAAGCTATCTCATGTCCCCTTTTTACCCTCCTGATTTTCATCTTAAGTGTACTCCTACTTCCTTTATACTCTTCTAAGGATTCACTCAATCTATCCTGTCTATACCTGACATATGCTTCCTTCTTTTTCTTAACCAAACCCTCAATTTCTTTAGATTTCCAGCATTCCCTATACCCACCAGACTTTCCTTTCACCCTGACAAGAATATACTTTCTCTGGATTCTTGTTATCTCATTTCTGAAGATTTCCCATTTTCCAGCCGTCCCTTTACCTGCGAACATCTACCTCCAATCAGCTTTTGAAAGTTCTTGCCTAATACCGTCAAAATTGGCCTTTCTCCAATTTAGATCTTCAACTTCTGGATCTGGTCTACCCTTTTCCATCACTATTTTAAAACGAGTAGAATTATGGTCGCTGGCCCCAAAGTGCTCCCCCACTGACACCTCAGTCACCTGCCCTGCCTTATTTCCCAAGAGTAGGTCAAGTTTTGTACCTTCTCTAGTAGGTGTATCCACATACTGAATCAGAAAATTGTCTTGTACGCACTTCAGAAATTCCTCTCCACCTAAACCTTTAATACTATGGCAGTCCCAGTCGATGTTTGGAAAGTTAAAATCCTCTACCATAACCACCCTATTATTCTTATAGATAGCTGAGATCTCCTGACAAGTTTGTTTCTCAAGTTCACTCTATTAGGATGTCTATAATACAATCCCTTTCTTATTTCTCAGTTCCACCCAAATAACTTCCCTGGATGTATTTCCAGGAATATCCTCCCTCAGTACAGCTGTAATGCTATCCCTTATCAAAAATGCCACTCCCCTTCCTCTCTTGCCTCCCTTTCTATCCTTCCTGTAGCATTTGTATCCTGGAACATTAAGCTGCCAGTCCTGCCCATCCCTGAGCCATGTTTCTGAAACTGCTATGATATCCCAGTCCCATGTTCCTAACCATGCCCTGAGTTTATCTGCTTTCCCTGTTAGGCCCTTTGCATTGAAATAAATGCAGTTTAATTTATTGGTCCTGCCTGCCCTGATTGACAACATAGGAAGGGTAATGTGGACAACGACCTCTTGCTGGCCTCCCTCCCCCTTGAGAACATTCTGCACCCTCTCTGAGATCCTTGATCCTGGCACCAGGGAAACAACACACCATTCTGCTTTTTTGCTGCTGGCCAGAGAAACATCTTTCTGTACCTCTAGAGAATCCCTGAATACAATTGATCTCTTGGAACCTGACATACCCCTTGTTGCATTAGAGCCAGTCTCAATACCAGAAACTTGGCTGTTTGTGCTACGCTCCCCTGAGAATCCATCACCCCCTACATACCTGTTTGAAATGGGTATAGCCACAAAAGACTCCTGCACTATCTGCCTACCTCTCATCTTTCCTGGAGTTAACCCATCTATGTGACTATCTCAGACTTTTCCCTCCTTCCTATAACTGCCATCCATCACATACTGTTGCTGTTGCAAATTCCTCATTGCTTCTAACTGTCTCTCCAACTGATCCACTTGACATGATGAGATTTGCAACCAACAGTATTTATGGCAGATATAATCCGCAATAACCCTTAAACTCTCTTTAAATTCCCACATCTGACAAGAAGCAAATATCACTCTATTAAAGGCCATTTTTGCTCCTTCACAATCTACACATCTAGAAAATATCACCATCTTATTCCTCTACAAACGCTGCCCAGGTTAAATTAATAGTTATGGCTTATATTTTAAGTTTAATCGAGAGACATATCTCCAAGAGCATGTAATCAAGAAAGAACCCATTCTACTCACTACTGCAGACATTCTGTAGTCCACTTTAAACAACAATTAACTTATCTGATTCTGTGCTGTGAACTTCGCCCAACAGTTCCTCCAAGATCAGTTGTGAATTTCACTGTTTGTTCATTTTCCCAGACGCACTCCGATATCCAGCGATACGTGAATTCAAACAGCAAAGGCAGTGTAAGTTTCTCACGTCTCTCTCTCTCTCTCTCTGTCTCTCTCCTGCACTGACCTCACCATGTGCTTCCTTTGTCTGTTCTTCTCCCTTTTCAAACTGCTGCTGTTTTAACTTGTTTTGTTTCAAAGTTCCAAAACTATGCAAGAGCATGTGAAACAGTAATTGCTGTTCCTGGAATGCCCCTGTAGTTTTGGGAGTGTGAAAAATTTAAGGCCTGGCCTATGTCTTCACTGGCTTGGGCATGTGACAGTCTGAAACAAATATGGACCGTTCCTTCACACTTTCCAACTCCGCATCGAATTGAGCACACACCGTGGAATTCTAGGGAATGATGATGTGATTTCACAAGTGTCACCAAGTTCGATGCAGGGTATAACATTGAAACATAAATTGAAACCAAGGGGCTGTTGGAATAATATGAGGAATTCGATTCTACAGATTCCAGCGGACTCTAGACTGGTACTGGGCCAGGAGAAACTGATTCAATATTTCTGGGGCTAAGGGAATTGTACTGGGCTCCCCATATCAAGGAACTGCATTTGAAAGTGATGATATCAGCTTAAAAAGACCATAAGGCATAGGAGCAGCCCATCGAGTCTGCTCCGCCATTCAATCATGGCTGATTAGTTTTTCAACCCTATTTTCCCCGTAACCCTTGATACTAGAACCTAGCCATTTCAATCTTAAATATACTCAATGACCTGGCCTCCACAGCCTTCTGTACTAATGAATTCCAACAATTCACCACTCTCTGGCTGAAGAAGTTTCTCCTCTCCGTTCTGAAAGGTCTTCCCATTAACGCTGTGCCCTTGGGTCCTAGTCTCGATGGAAACACCTTCCCAACATCTACTCTGTCCAGGCCATTCAGTATTCTATATTTTTCAATTAGATTCCCCCCCACCGCCCCCACATCCTTGTAAATTCCATCGAGTATAGACCTAGAGTCCTCACGTTAAGCTTTTCATTCTAAGAGCTAAGAGTTGGCGGCTGACAATAGAGATTGTTACTGCAAGAGACACTGAGTGTTTCTAAAGGTGACATGGATACTGAGAGGGAGTGCTGACGGTTTAATGCAAGGTCCATGATGACACTGAGGGTTTAATACAGGAACAGTAAGGTTACTGAGGGTTTGACATAGTGATGATGAGGATACTGAGGGTCTGATACAGGGACGGTGGCAAACCGAGAGGGCTTGACACTGTGTGTTCCGATTGTCATAGTGAGCATGGCAACCTGTTCTGAGATGTTATGACATACCTCTGGTGAGACTTCATCTCAGGCCTCCTGGCCCACAATTTGGATACTACCACTACACCACAAGAGCCCTCTTTGTTTTTAACAGCTGCCACCTCGGAATTCAGACCCATCTCCTCAGAACATGAGGATGTGGAGCTCAATAATTCATCCAGTGACATTACCACAATGCCACCAGCTGTTAAGAGGGATGAAGCCAGAGGTAATCCTATCCTGTCTCCCAACCAGCATTGCTCATTGCAAATGTTACTTTTCAGGTGCCTTGTTTTGCCAAGTCATTGATTTGATATATTTGCCCAAAACGCAACCACTACCAGCCCTGAAACTCACCCAGCATTCCAACTTCCTTCAAAGTGCGGCATGCATTTGGTCTGTGCCCCAGTAGCCCTGTAATCAAAATAACTGAGGTTCACTGCAGATAGGTCTGTACAACCAAATGTATTGCTAAAAAAACAGACACAATTTGTCTGAGCCTTTCGCCTGACACTCAAGACGATTAGAATAGCAATGTAAATTAGGGAAAAGAACATTAACTTAAACACATTGGTATTTTTTCAATTAACATTCTTAAACATTCATTCATGGGATGACGGCATCACTAGCTAGACCAGCATTTACTGCCCACTGCTAATTGCCCAGGGGGCAGTCAAGAGTCAACCACATTGCTGTGGGGCTGGAGTCACATATAGGCCAGACTGGGTAACGACAGCAGATTTCCTTCCCTAAAGGGCATTCATGCATCCAATGGGTTTTTCAAACAATCGACAATGACGTCATGACCATCATTATATTCTGAATTCCAGTTTTTTAAAATTAAATTCAAACACCACAGTGGGATTTGAACCCATGTACCCAGACCTGGTCTAGTCATAATACCACTAGGCCATCGCCTCCCACTGATGGTTGTTAAGACACTCAAGGTTCCCCACTGAATACTGAGATTGCGGTACCCTTGAAACAGCTTCCAACCACATCCAAAAACTGTCAGAAGATGGATGTGGTTATACAGTTCTCAGTGAAACTCCAGACCAAGGTGAACACTGAAGCCTAGCTCCCAATGCTGGGCCTGACTGTGCAATCCAGCAATACAGGCCAGTGCTGCTTTTAACCAGAATATTTCAGCTTTGAGCCAATCTTCAGTAAGTCAGGGCGTGATCCATTTAAGGGTCCAGAACAGGTAACTCGGTAAAAACTAGGGTCAAGGCAGGAGTCTTGAGGGACACAGTAATATTGAGGGTGGCGTGGTGGTTCAGTGGTTAGTATTGCTGCCTCACAGCAGCACCAGGAACCCAGGTTCAGTTCCACCCCTTGGGCAACTGTGCAAACTCCACACAGACATACTCTCCATGTCCTCTGGATGCTCCAATTTCCTCCCACGGTCCAAAGATGTGCAGGCTGGGTGGAGTAGCCATGGGAAATGCATGGTTACAGGGATAGGGTAGGGGATGGGTCTGGGTTGAAAGCTCTTCAGAGGATCGGTATGGACTTGATGGGTTGACTGGCCTGCTTCCACACTGCAGGGATTCTGTGACATTTGAGTTGAACCTCTAATTCATGTACTCACCTCCAACCAAAGTTTATTATGAGGGACCACAAATATTCCTCAACTATTAAATTGTCACCAAATGAATCCAGCCTGAATTAACCACGTGTGATCCATTCTCCTGTATATATGGGTAGAATGTGTCCCTCCTAATTACCAAATGGAAGGGTCCAATTTATTTGCCTGCCAGGATTCAGATCATCAGCCACTGAAAACCTCAGCCATGTCTTTGGGACTCCAAATGTCACCATTCCAGTGTTGTCTGAGCCCACATCACAGCCACGGCCCTCTGTATACTTCATCCCAAACTCTGCTGCCCATTCGCCCATCGTTCCCTGAGTTCGCTGACCTACATTGGCTCCTGGTCCAGCAACCAGGATGTTAACCTTTGACGTTAAAATTCTTATCACATTCTATGACTTTGCCCTCTCCCTATCCCTGGCATCTCTTCCAGCCCCGGAAGCCTTTGAGATATCTGTGCTCCTCCGATTCCTGGTTTTAATTAATCCACCCGTGTTGACCACACCTTCAGCTGCCTGGGACGTTGACTCTCAAATTCCTCCCTAGACGTCTCCTCCTTTAAGTCACCCCCTTTAGCCCTATTCCTTTCTTAAATTCACACAGCGCAGAAAAGGCCCTTTAGACCATCGAGCCTGCACATGCATAGCTACTGCTAAAGGCACACTAATCCCAATTTCCTGCATTTGTCCCATGTCCTTGAATTTTATGGTGTTTGAAGTGTTCATACAAATGTTTTTTAAAGGTTGTAAGATTTCTGGCCTTCACTACCTCACCAGGCAGTGCATTCCAGATTCCCACCACCCGTTAAGTGAAAAAGGTTTTTCCTGAATCTCCTGCCCCTTACCTGAATACTGTGCCCTCTCATAATTGACCCCTCAACCAAGGGGACAGCTTTGACCAAGCTTACCAATCCCAATATGTCCCATTGCAAACCAGTATTGCTGGAGGTTAGGGGTTATGCAGCATTTTCCTTCACCCTTTGGAGTTGTCGATTACTTTTCATTAACTTTAACTTCCTCCTAAGTTCCCCTTGCTCCCTCTTTTCTTTCATGCTGCTTCCCTTAACCTGAACCCTCTCGCCTTTGCGGCCTCTAAATGATCATTAAATGGTCTCTCTGCCTCTGAGATCTCGATCAGGGATCCAGCAGCTCACTCCATTTCCTCACCTTACATACCATCCCAACCTTCCTGTAAATATCCACCCTCTTGTCTGCTCTAGGCCTTGGCCCATTCACCCTCAAACTCCACCTCCCAAGCATAATGTCCCTTCTGCTGCTGTTGTCCTGTCAATCTATTCATAGAACAATACCACACAGGAGTCCGTTCAGCCCACTGTAACTCCACTTGTTTGAAAGTCACAGTTCCCTATCTTTTTCCCACAACCTGGAAAATCCCTCCTGCTCGCGGTCATTCCTTTTGAAAGTTACAGCTAACTTTGTGTCTACTAATCTTTCTGGGAGTCTAATCCAGAACGTAACTGCATAAAAGAAACATTGCCTCATCCTCACTAGACTTTTATGATCATTTTGTAGTGTTGGCTGGACCAGCAAGATTCATCCTGCGCAATGAAGTGAGGGTTGAGCCTGTTATTTTTGACCGTATTCCTGCGTTGGGGCTCAGTACCTGTCAGGTGGTACCACTCAGGAGTCAGCCGGCCTATCTACTTTGTTAGCTGATGGCAGCATCTGGCCACCTACCTCTGAAGCTCAGTAAAAGTGCAGTCACATGTCTCACCAGTGCAAACACTACTGACCAAAGTTGTCACAAGCCATTTTTAAATTGAAGGTTAATCATTTATAAGAATGGCAATAACCTCAGTGACCAGTAACAGGATTGATTAACCAGAGAATGACACACAATGAAAATTCAGTACAATTGGTGATTCAGTGATATTCTCAACACACCTTGGTCAGGGTGGAATCCACTACAACAATTTTTGTCTCATTGTTTTGCTCCTCACTAGTGTCTTGAAACCCCTTGTTTACATTTCCCCTTGTTCTTTGTTACATTACTCAATTCCCAGCAGATATGCGTTTTTATTAGTAATGGTTCTGTCTCTTCAGATGTTGTCTCCCTCTCTTCCTCTTTAAATCTGCTATCATTACCATTTCCCTCAAGAACCAATCCTTTATCCCTGTGTCCTTGCAAACTCCTGCCCCAAGTTCCCTTTCCGCTTCAAACTCCTCGAACACGTCGTCACCTCCCAAACTCCATTCCCAGAACACTTAATCCCAACAGAAAGGGGATTTCTGTCCCTGCCTCAGGATGGAGACAGCTTTTATCAAAGCCACATCTGACCTCCTGTGTGACTGCAGTAACGTCTCCCTCCACCTCCCTCTTGATCTGTCCCCAACCAATCCTCCTCCAGCCCTCCCTCTCTAGCTTTCACCTTCTTATCCATCTCATTAGAGCGAGACAATTCCCTGCAATGGATTCTCTTCCTGCTACTGCAGCAGTCCTTCTGGCACACCCCAAGTATCTACCCTTGGTCCCTCCTATTTCTCACCTATACACTGCCCCTGGGGGACATGGTCCGATAGTGCAGTGTTGGTGTTTCCTGTATACGGATGACAGCCAGGTCCACCTCACCACCAGCTTTCCCCACTCCTCCACTGCTGCTAAATTGTCAGGCCACCTAACCCACGGTCAGTGCAGCCTAACACGGCCTATTTCTATCTCTGTAAATTCAGCCATTTCCCCCATGTCAGTTTACCTGCTGCTGAAATCCTCTATTATTTCCAGTCTCAATTGCTCCAATGCAATGCTGACTAGTCTGTATTCTAGGCCATTCAAAACTTCACTGCCCCCATTTTAATTTCCTCACGAATCCTGTGCCCTGTTTGAATCTGCACTTGCTAGTCTGTACTAGTCCCTAGTCACGTGACGTCTTTATTTTGAAACTACCTTCTATGTTTTCCCATCCTTCCCCTCCCTGTCTCTGTAACCTCTTCCAATCTTGAGCACTCCTCTAGTTTAGGTCTCTCGAGCTCTCCAAGTTTAATCACTTCAGATGCTGAGCTCCCTACATCTCTTCCTCTCCTCACCTCACTTTACTCCTTAAAAACTTTCTTTAAAACTTGGACCAAGTTTAGTTACCTGAGCCAATATCTCCTCATGTGACTTGATCCCAGGTTTTGTTTTACAACGATATTAGCATAATGTTGTTACTATTCAGCTGGTATATCTTAGAAACTAATGGGGGAGAGATGAGAACAGCTCATCTGGGAAAAGAGATAAGAAAGAGAAAGGAAACGTGATGACACAGAGAGTGTTAGAAGGAGAACTCCAGAGGTTAAGGTCTTGTTGAAGGCACGGCCATCAATGAGTGTGAAAAGGGAAATTGGGAGTTCACAAGAAATTGGAAAAGATGCAGAATTTTGGGGGAGGGGGAGATGTTTAAGGTAGTAGCAACTTAAGGGTGGTGGAGAAGACAGAGGTAGGTAGGAATGAGGCTTTAGTGGGCATTTCAGTGTAAAGATTAGATTACTTACAGTGTGGAAACAGTCCCTTCAGCCCAACTAGTCCACACCAACCCTCCACAGAGCAACCCACCCAGATCCATTCCCCTACATTCACCCCTTCACCTAACACTACGGGCAATTTAGCATGGCCAATTCACCTGACCTGCACATTTTTGGACTGTGGGAGGAAACCAGAGCACCCAGAGGAAACCCACGCAGACAAGGGGAGAACATGCAAACTCCACACAGATACTTGCCTGAGGTGGGAATTGAACCCGGGTCTCTGGCGTTGTGAGGCAGCAGTGCTAACCACTGTGCCACCATGCCGCTGGAGGACCAAGGGCACATATGGATGAGGTTGGGTGTAGAAGAGGAGAAAGCTGAAGATGGGAGACCAACTGTGAAGAATTGAAATCGTCAAGTTGGAACACAGACATCTAGATGAGAGTTTTGGCGGAGATGGAGATGGAAATAGATAGTCTCGGTGGATTCCAAGCTTCACTCTGGGCCACACTAGGTTTGGGGGTTCCATTCAGTCAAAGAGACAAAGAAGGAGATGTTTCAGGGGTGAGGAGTCAGAGTTGGTGGCAGCAACTGAAAGAACGGTTGCAACATCTTGGGACACACTGGGGAAGGCAGCCTCTGTAGAGATAGGAACAAGATTACAATGTTTCAGGTCGATGTCCTTTCATTGGGATGGGAAGATATTAAAGGTGCAAAGACAGAGAAGTGACAAAGACAGTGGCAGGGGTGAAGAGTAAAAGAGATAGCGGGGAAGACAGGAGAGTTTACAAGCAACCAGATAAAATAGGAGCAGAAGCACATCATTCACCTCTTGAGTTTGCTCGATCACTCAGTAAGATCATGGATGATCTTGTGGATTCCATATTTCCATCTATCTCGCAATTCCCTTGCCTAAGCAGAATATATCCACCTCACTTCAACACACCACTGTGTTCTCTGGCAAATACCTCTGTCTCAGACTTCCTGCAATGCTCCAGGGAAACCCAGCGCAAGCTGAGAGAACAGCACCTCATTCCCTGTTTGGGAACTCTATAGCCTTCTGGGCTCAATATCGAGTTCAATAATTTGAGGGCTTGAGGCACCTTCTCCCATATCGATACCCCAAACCCCCAACCCATCCCCCACACACAAGGCCTTGTCTTCGTATGGTCTGCTATTACACACAATAGTCCCCATTAGTAGTTATTCATTCTCCAAGGCCAACCATTATCCATTCCTTTGTCTATCCAACTGTTTTTCTCTGTCTTTGGGCTCTATCTCCACTTATACTTTACTACTTATCCCACGCCCACCCCCACCACCCCCTCCCCCACTCCCTACCCTCCAGCCCCAACCCCATCTTCTGCATAAACCAACCTTTACCCAGTTACCATCAGTTCTGAGGAAGGGTCACTGGGCCCAAAATGTTAACTCTGATTTCTCTCCACAGATGCTACCAGACCTGCTGAGATTTTCCAGCATTTGTTTTGTTTTTGTTTCAGATTTCCAGCGTTCATATAATTCTTTAATTTTTTTCAATTTTCACCTCAGTCTTACAAATATTTAATGACGCTGCCTCTTCGAAGGCAGAGAACTCCAATGTCACAAAGCCTCTGAGAGAAAAGAAAATTTTCTTCATCTCTGGCCTGAAGCGACAATTCCTAATCTTCGAACAGCCGCCACCAATTCAAAACCAAACGTCATTTCCACTTCCACCCTGTCAAGACTCTTCAGGACCGTACACACATCAATCAAACTGACCCTCACTCCTGTTTTCATCAGGCGGGGATACTAGGAGCCGCGGGCACAGCCTTAGAATTAGAGGGGGTCAATTTAAAATGGAAATGAGGAGACACTTCTTCAGCCAGAGAGTGGTGGGCCTGGGCCTGTGGAATTCATGGCCACAGAGTGCAGTGGAGGCCGGGCCGTTACCTGTTTTCAAAGCAGAGATTAATAATGCCTTAATGAATTAAGGGATACGGGGAGAGTGTGGATAATTGGCGTTGAAATGCCCATCAGCCACGATTGAATGGCGGATTGGACTTGATGGGCCGAAAGGCCTTATTTCCACTCCCATGTCTTATGGCCTTCTAAACTCCACTAGAAACAAGCCCGGCCTTTCCAATCTACCCTAAGAAGACAACCCACTCATTCCAGGTGTCAATTTAGTAAACTTCCTCTGAACAACCCCCACTGCATTTAAGACCTTAAATGGCAAATGGGATATTGGTGAGAGACAAGAGGAAATGGTAATGGGACACAGAGACAAATGGTGGGTCTGGAGGGATCTAGGCCTGATTGTGTAAACAAGCAAGAGAGAATGATCACCAACAGCTGCTCTCTGAAATCATTAAACTGGGAGATTGGGTGAAGTGTCTAATCAAATAACAATCTGAATTGTGAGCTGCCTGTCGGCCAGGGGAATAAAGGGACTAACACATTACAGTCGTGGAACAGAGGATTTCACTTGTGCCTCTATCCTGATTGGAGATGTTGGAATGTGAAGTTGTAGTAAAGCATTGAGAGATATCACACATTCACGGTATAGTAGCTGACAAGCACAGATTGGCTAGTTGTAGAGTCAGAGCAGAAACAGATCTTACTGTCCAACCAGTCCAAGCCGACCGTGTTCAAAAACAATCTCGTCCCACCTGTCCACACCTGGCCCATACCTCTCCAAAGCCCTTCTATTCATGAACTTATCCAAATGTCTTTTAAATGTTGAACTGTAGCCACATCTATTTCCTCTGGCAGTTCATTCCACACATGAACAACCCACTGTTCATTGTCCCTCATGTCCTTTTTAAATCTTTCTCCTCTCACCTTAAAAATATACCCTCTAACTTTGAACTCCCCCATTTTAGGGAAAACGCCTTCATCATTCACCCTACCCATGCCCCTCATGATTTTATAAACCTCAATAAGGTTACCCCTCAGCCTCCAACGCTCCAGGAAAAAAATGTCCCAGTTTTACCAGTCTATTTTTATATCTCAAACCCTATATTCCGAGCAACATCCAGTAAATCTTTTCTGAACCCTGGCAAGTTTAATGATATCCTTCCTATAACGGCGACCAGAGCTGCACATGCTACTTCAGAAGAGGCTTCACCAACATTCTGTAGAACCTCAATATGACGTCCCAAGTCCAATACTCAATGGCCTTAGCAATGAAGGTAAGTGTGCTAAATGCCTCCTTAAACCCCCTTTCAACATGCAACTAGAGATGCAAGTTTTAGAGCATTATATTCCTGAACCCCTCGGTCTTTCTGTTCTATAACATTATCCTGGGACCTACCATTAATTAAGTAAGTCCTGTCCTTGTTTACTTTACTAAAATGGAATGGTAGAAACATCTCTGTCTCGGGAGAAAGTGAGGACTGCCGATGCTGGAGAGTCAGAGTCGAAAAGTACAGTGGGTCAGGCAGCATCCGAGGAGCAGGAGAGTTAACGTTTCGGGCATAAGCTCTTCAACAAGAATGCGGTTCTGATGAAGAGTTTATGTCCGAAACATCGATTCTCCTGCTCCTCGGATGCTGCCTGACCCGCTGTGCATTTCCACCACCACACTTTTCGACACCTATATCTAGAAACACTCTGGGTCAGGTGGCATCTATGGAAATAGGAACAGCGTTATATTGTTTCAGGTCAATGTCCATTCATTGGGAAGGAAAGATGCTAAGCATGGAAGAGATTTTAAGCAAGTACAAAGACAGAGAATTAACAAAGTCAAGGGCTGGGATGCGGCATTTATCCAAATTAAACTCTTTCTGCTACTCCTCAGGCCATTGAACCAAATGATTAAAATCTCTTCTTCACTGTGCACTATACCATTAATTTTAGGCATTCGTTGGCTACCTCTGTGTTCAAGATACGTAATGTCAAGACTTGCCCAGAATGTTCCAGAGAAACTGGTGATTAGATGATAGATATTTAAGAGAAATAGGAGAAGATCAAAGGGAGAGGTGAGGAGATATTTCTGGACAGTGAGATGTTGTGATCTGGGACACACTGTCTAAAAAGATGGCCAAAGCTGGGTTAATTGCAACTTTCATCATGCAACTGGAGAAATCCTTCCTAAGGAAAGATTTGGACAATGGCAGGAGAGAGAGAGAAAAAACATTAAGAGAAGATCCAGTACAGATGGGACAGGCTGAATGGTCTACATCAATACCCTGTGATTCTAAAATTCTAAGGTAAATACTCTTGGATTTAAAGCCTGGGAGACCAGGAAGACACTGGCGATCGTGAAGGACTTATGGAGAAGATGATTCGTGTCAAAAAAACCCTGCAGCACAAGAAAGAAGCAATCAGTTCACATTTGTTCGAATAAATAGAAGGCATTAAATTTGATTCAGATATCAGTTTGCTCAGTCGATGGGTGACAAGAATGTGCTGCTCTTTGTCAATAATGAGAAAGGTCAACTGGACATTGACCGCACGCTCGGACAAACGAGTGGGTGATCCATCTGCACCAATCAACCAATACTTTGGAAAAGAGCACATGCGTACTCTCAATTTTAGGTTCATGAAGTGACTTCATTTGTACAGGGATATTACCCAGTAAATCCAGATCACTGCGGCACAATGGCTCAGTGGTTAGCACTGCTGCCTCACAGCGCCAGGGAACCCGGGTTTGATTCCAGCCTTGTCTGTGTGGAGTTTGAACATTCTCCCTGTCTCCGCATGGGTTTCCTTCCGCAGTCCAAAGATGTGCAGGTTAGGTAGATTGGCCATGTTAAATTGCCCATAGTCTAGATTAGAGTGGTGCTGGAAAAGCACAACAGGTTAGGCAGCATCCGAGGAGCAAGAGAGTTGACGTTTCGGGCAAAAGCCCTTCATCAGGAATTCCAACTGCACTTCAGAAAGTTCCTACTTGTAATTAAACCATCTGACCTCTTTTAAGATTTTAAAATGGTGGCCTGCCATTTAGTTTCTCAAACCCCACAGTCAACAATTTAAACTGGGTATTGCTGAAGAAAAACAGCTGTTAAAAGTTTTCTGTCTTGCACTGATCAGGACATTTCACAAGAATACCCATTGAAAGGGACACCAACAAATATATGATGCACAACAGGATAGTGCTGTTTGGATGGCAAGTGGACTCCAATGGGTTAGTGGTCCCTTTGGAGAATGCACAAATGAATGATGACTCACTCTTAGATGCTAATTCTAAACCGTGGATTTTCTCTTCTTTGTGTTGTGAATTACTGGCATTTTCAAAAGAGACATTAGTTTTAACATTTTGAATACTTTTTCTTTATATTTATTGTTTTTTTCTCTCTGAATCCAATCCTTTGTTCACACACTCAATTCCTATGAGTTAACATCGAGTTCACCCACTGTCCATCCACCCTCCTTCTTATCGTCTCATTCCCGATCTTTAACCTCTGTCGCTCATGGAGATAAACTCTTGGTTGTCCTTAGACTCGCTCCTGATTTTGCCTTGACCCTTGCTGGGACTTCACTACTTCAGAATCTCAGCAATGTTCTGAACAATATATTTTCCAGCTGAAGGTTGCAGGTTAAGGTCCAACTGAGAGCAGACTCTGAGAGAGTCTGGGGGTGGGGTGGCAATGTGACAATGTTGCATGTTTCAGTGGACACCCTGAGCAAATATACTTTTAAAGCATAATTACTCATAGAGTCATAGAGTCATAGAGATGTACGGCATGGAAACAGACCCTTCAGTCCAATCCCTCCACGCTGACCAGATATCCCAACCCAATCTAGTCCCACCTGCCAGCACCCGGCCCACATCCCTCCAAACCCTTCCTATTCATATACCCATCCAGATGCCTCTTAAATGTTGCAATTGTACCAGGCTCCACCA
>NC_057720.1:92526404-92527974 GCF_004010195.1 Chiloscyllium plagiosum | reverse complement strand
GTTTCACAACATCTTTCCGATAGGAAGGGGACCAGAATTGCATGCAATATTCCAACAGTGGCCTAACCAATGTCCTGTATAGCTGCAACATGACCTCCCAACTCCTGTACTCAATACTCTGGCCAATAACGGAAAGCATACCAAACGCCTTCTTCATTATCCTATCTCCCTGCGACTCCACTTTCAAGGAGCTATGAACCTGCACTCCAAGGTCTCTTTGTTCAGCAGCACTCCTTCGGACCTTACCATTAAGTGTATAAGTCCTGCTAAGATTTACTTTCCCAAAATGCAGCACCTTGCATTTATCTGAATTAAATTCCATCTGCCACTTCTCAGCCCATTGGCCCATCTGGTCCAGATCCTGTTTTAATCTGAGGTAACCCTCTTCGCTGTCCACTACACCTCCAATTTTGGTGTCATCTGCAAACTTACTAACTGTACCTCTTATGCTTGCATCCAAATCATTTATGTAAATGACAAAAAGGACCCAGCACCGATCCTTGTGGTACTCCACTGGTCACAGGCCTCCAGTCTGAAAAACAACCCTCCACCACCACCCTCTGTCTTCTACCTTTGAGCCAGTTCTGCATCCAAATGGCTAGTTCTCCCTGTATTCCATGAGATCCAAACCTGCTAACCTATCTTCCATGGGGAACCTTGTCGAACGCCTTACTGAAGTCCAGAGAGATCACATCTACTGCTCTGCCATCATCAATTCTCTTTGTTACTTCTTCAAAAAATTCAATCAGGTTTGTGAGACATGATTTCCCACGCACAAAACCATGTTGACTATCCCGAATCAGTCCTTGCCTTTCCAAATACATGTACACCCTGTCCCTCAGGATTCCCTCCAACAACTTGCCCACCACCGAGGTCAGGCTCACTGGTCTATAGCTCCCTGGCTTGTCCTTACCACCCTTCTTAAACAGTTGTAATGTAGGGAAAAAAAAGGCAACAATTTGAGGACAGAAAGACCCAACAATTAATACATGACCTGGTGACCTGGGTGAGGAATAATTACGAGGCACTGCTCTCAGTGAACTGACCATCTCCGTACCGTGAGGGTCAGTCCCTCAGTACTGACCCTCATTCAGTTCAGTGGGTACAGGGTCATCAGAACAACAATATCAGACGGGGTCCCTCAGTACTGACCCTCCAATATTGCAGCATGTGGCCCTCCAACAGAGCGACATTCCCTCAAAACTGACACTGTGGCACTGCAGCATTCCCTCAACCCTAACCCTCCAACAGTGCAGCAATCCCTTAACACTGACCCCCTGACAGTGCAGCACTCCGTCAATACTGACCTTATGATAGTGCAGTGTTCCCTCAGTCCTGACCCACCAACAATGCAGTAATCTCTTAGCACTGACCCGCCAGACAGTGCAGCACTCCCTCAGTACTGACCCTCCAACACTGCAGCCTACCCTCAGTCCTGACCCTCCAACAGTGTAGCACTCCATCAGCACTGACCCACTGACAGTGCAGCAGTCCCTCAGTACTGACCCTCAGACAGTGCAGAAAATGTGTTGCTGGAAAAGCGCAGCAGGTCAGGCAGCATCCAGGGAAC
>NC_057720.1:92523582-92526327 GCF_004010195.1 Chiloscyllium plagiosum | reverse complement strand
TTCCCTCAGTCCTGACCCTCCAACAGTGCAGCACTCCCTCAGCAATGACCCATTGACAGTGCAGCACTCTCTCAGTTCCGACCCACTGACAGTGCAGCACTCTCTCAGTTCCGACCCACTGAGAGCAGCACTCTCTCAGTTCCGACCCACTGACAGTGCAGCACTCTCTCAGTTCCGACCCTTAGACAGTTCAGCACTCCCTCAGCACAGACCCTTAGATGGTGTGGCACTCCCTCTGTGCTGATCTATCAGCAGTGCTGCACGCCCTCAGTACTGACTCTCCGACAGTGCGGCATTCACTCAGTAATGATCCATCAACAGTGCAGCACTCCCTCAGCACTGACCCTCCGACAGTGTGACACTCCCTCGGTATTGACCCTTTGACTGTGCGACACTCCCTCAGTCAACTAGGCAGAAATGGGTACTGCAGATGCTGGAGATTAGAGTCAAGATTAGAGTGGTGCTGGAAAAGCACAGCAGGTCAGGCAGCATCGGAGGAGCAGGAAAACCGACGTTTAGGGCAAAAGTGCTTCATCAGGAAGCCCTTCACCTGCTGTGCCATTCCAGCACCACTCCAATCTTGGCACTCCCTCAGTACTAATCCACTGACAGTGTGGCATTGACTCAGTACTCACCCTCCGACAGTGCGACACTCCCTCAGTACTGACTGTCTGACAGTGCAGCACTCCCTCAGCACTGACCCTCTGACAGTGCAGCAGTCCCTCAGTACTGCCCCTCCGACAGTGCAGCACTCCCTCTATCCTGACCCACTGACAGCATGGCACTCCCTTGGTATTGAACCTCCGACAGTGCAGCACTCCCTCCGTACTGACCCTCTGACAGTGCAGCACTCCCTCAGCACTGACCCTCTGACAGTGCAGCAGTCCCTCAGTACTGACCCTCTAACAGTGCAGCACTCCCTTGGTATTGAACCTCCGACAGTGCAGCACACCCTCAGCACTGACCCTCCGACAGTGCAGCACATCCTCAGTACTGACCCTCCTACAGTGCAGCACACCCTCAGCACTGACCATCTGACAATGCGGCACTCCCTCAGTACTGGCCCTCTAACAGTGCAGCACTCCCTCAGTACTGACGCTCCAACAGTGCAGCACATCCTCAGCACTGACCCTCTGACAGTGCAACACTCCCTCAGTACTGACCCTCCTACAGTGCAGCACACCCTCAGCACAGACCCTCTGACAGTGCAGCACTCCCTCAGTACTGACCCTCTGACAGTGCAGCACTCCCTCAGCACTGACCCTCTGACAGTGCAGCAGTCTTCCAGCACTGACCCAATGACAGTGCAGCACTCCCTCAGCACAGAACCTCAGACAGTGCAATGTTCCTTCAGGGCTGACCCTCCAACAGTGCGGCCCTCCCTCAGTACTGACCCTCTAACAGTGCAGCACTCCCTCAGTACTGACCTTACAACAGTGTGGATCTCCCTCAGTACTGACCCTCAGACAGTGCAGCACACCCTCAGCACTGACCCTCTGACAGTGCAGCACTCCCTCCGTACAGACCCTCTGACAGTGCAGCACTCCCTCAGTACTGACCCTCCTACAGTGCAGCACTCCGTCAGCACTGACCCTCTGACAGTGCAGCACTCCCTCTGTCCTGACCCTCCTACAGTGCAGCACTCACTCAGCACTGACCCTCTGACAGTGCAGCACTCACTCAGCACTGACCCTCCGACAGTGCAGCACTCTCTCATCACTGACCCTCTGACAGTGCAGCACTCACTCAGCACTGACCCTCTGACAGTGCAACACTGCCTCAGTCCTGACCCTCTAACAGTGCAGCACTCTTTCAGCACTGACCCTCTGACAGTGCAGCACTCCCTCAGCACAGAACCTCAGACAGTGCAATGCTCCTTCAGGGCTGACCCTCCAACAGTGCGGCCCTCCCTCAGTACTGACCCTCTGACAGTGCAGCACTCCCTCAGTACTGACCTTCCGACAGGGCGGCACTTCCTCAGTACTGCCCCTCCGACAGTGCGGCACTCTCTCATCACTGACCCTCTGACAGTGCAGCACTCCCTCTGTCCTGACCCTCCTACAGTGCAACACTCACTCAGCACTGACCATCTAACAGTGCAGCACTGCCTGAGTCCTGACCCTCTAACAGTGCAGCACTCTTTCAGCACTGACCCAATGACAGTGAAGCACTCCCTCAGCACAGAACCTCAGACAGTGCAATGCTCCTTCAGGGCTGACCCTCCAAAAGTGCGGCCCTCCCTCAGTACTGACCCTCTAACAGTGCAGCACTCCCTGAGTACTGACCCTCCTACAGTGCAGCACTCCCTCAGTACTGACCCTTCAACAGTGCAGCACTCCCTCAGCACTGACCCTCCGACAGTGTGACACTCCCTCGGTACTGACCCTTTGACTGTGCGACACTCCCTCAGTCAACTAGGCAGAAATGGGTACTGCAGATGCTGGAGATTAGAGTCAAGATTAGAGTGGTGCTGGAAAAGCACAGCAGGTCAGGCAGCATCGGAGGAGCAGGAAAACCGACGTTTAGGGCAAAAGCCCTTCATCAGGAAGCCCTTCACCTGCTGTGCCATTCCAGCACCACTCCAATCTTGGCACTCCCTCAGTACTGACCCTCTGACAGTGCGACACTCCCTCAGTACTGACCCTCTGACAGTGTGGCATTGACTCAGTACTCACCCTCCGACAGTGCGACACTCCCTCAGTACTGACTGTCTGACAGTGCAGCACTCCCTCAGCACTGACCCTC
>NC_057720.1:92513492-92519615 GCF_004010195.1 Chiloscyllium plagiosum | reverse complement strand
ACCCTCTGACAGTGCGGCACTCCCTCAGCACTGACCCTCTGACAGTGCAGCACCCCCTCAGTACTGACCCTCTGACAGTGCGGCACTCCTTCAGCACTCACCCCCTGACAGTGCAGCACTCCCTCAGCACTGACCCTCTGACAGTGAAGTACTCCATCAGTGTTACACTGGAGTTTCAGCCTGGTTTAGGCTGTGAAGTTTTGAAACAGGATTGACTCCACAATTTCCTGACTGAGTTAGCACTACACAAACCGAGCTACCTCTCATTGTTACCTACCCTCCTTGCTCATTGTTCTGCCAGGTTTGAAAGCCTCTCCCTTCCCCCCATTTATCTATCGAGCTGATTGTAGAAGCACAGGAAAGATCAAAGGAGCATGTCCTAATGGTTAAGTGCAGAGGAGAGGAGTTTGTTTTGGATTCGAGTGCATCTGCTATTGGATGTTGTTATTTACACAGGTTTTGTCCCTTGGGCAGTGCTCTGAAGCAGCCTAACAGACACTGACCTGGTCTCGAGCACTCTTTTCTGGGCTTTTTTTCCGGTGAAATTTCAGGATTTGCAATTTTGTTCGAAACTTTATCAGAGGACTGAGATTGGAGAGAGCTTTTACAGGTATGTGGCTGAATCTCTATTTTATTATGCAGAGTCAATCAGGAAATCAAGAGAATCCTGAATACAATGGTGAACCTACCAGTGGGATTGCGGATTGGAAGCTCTCCGACAGCTCAGTGACCTCTGGCTCGAATACAATCCCGGCTTCTCCTGGTTAACAGCCCCAGGATTTGGTGGGACCGTATTGGGTTGAGCCTCAGATTCCCCCCCCCCACCTCCACCGGCCAACTAGCCGACATCCAGGGAATCAAACCCACTCTGGATCCAGTTTCTAGTGACCCTTTGGGAGTGTATCCAGGTGTGGAAGGAATCATGGAGGAAAGGGTTCCCCAGGGAAAGATTGTGTAAGGACGGGATCGAGTGAAGAATCTCAAAAGGATCACCGAGAAGGAGATCGGGTTAGGACTTGATCGAGTGAGGGTGGATTGAACTGAAGGAAGGAATACAAAGGGAAGGTTTGTGTGAAACTCGATTGTGTGGGGACAGTGTTGACTATCACGGGGAAAGGTTTGAGTGAGGATAAGGGATCGGCCAAAGAAGGGTCCTCACAGGAAGGAATTGAGTGAGGAATGGAGCACAGGGGAAGTGGTTGCAAGAAGAATTGATCCCAAATGAAGGGATTAGGAGGGGAAGGGATTGATTGAGACTTGATTCAGAGGATGGGATTGTGGAGGGAGTTGATTGAGTGAAGATTTGACCAGGGGTTTTAGATTAGATTAGATTACTTAAAGTGTAGAAACAAGTCCACACCGACCCTCCGAAGAGCAACCCACCCAGACCCATTCCCCTACATTTACCCCTTCACCTAACACGACGGACAATTTAGCATGGCTAATTCACCTAACCTGCACATGTTTGGACTGTGGGTGGAAACCGGAGCACCCAGAGAAAACCCACGCAGACACGGGGAGAATGTACAAACTCCACACAGACAGTTGCCTGAGGTGGGAATTGAATCCGGGTCTCTGGCGCTGTGAGGCAGCAGTGCTAACCACTGTGCCACCGTGCCGCCCATAAACAGGATTTATTCAGGATCAGATCAGATCAGGCAGGACAGGATTGACCTTGGCTCCTCTAGTTGACCCTCATTGCTTTGAAGCCTAGCATATGAAAACTGGTCTTTTGCTTCTCTTGTTTGTGTTCCCAATGGAGAAACCATGAGCACAATATTTACTGATCACTTCTTGAACACTAGCTGCCTTGGAATTGACTGCCAGGAACTGGATTGACCACCAGGGCTCAGGACGGAGGTGGTTCTGAAGGTGATCAATGCCCCCTGGGTGACATTCCTTTATACCTTTCAGCCAACCTTTTCAAATCCTGGATGCACATTCAGATTTTGGATAGTAAGCTCATTATGAGCTATGTATAGATTATCCTGAAAATGGCAGATTAGTTTAAATCAGTGCATGTCAACAGTGATAAGTTGGTCTCTGGAGAAACTTCATTACGAAGGGTGAGATGCACCTACAGTAGCTGATGATGAAATATGGTTGCTCCTATTACTCAATCTACCCCGTGGTGGAGGGGGGGGAGGGGGGGGGTGGAATATGACATTGCACTTCTGCTTTCCCCACTTCCCCACACCCCGTCCTGCCCTCCTTCCCCAGAACCGTCTTCCTTCACCCGATATCCCCAGTTTCCTCTTCGCCAGTCCAGTGCTTGTACTGCCCTCATGTGGAGGCTTCACCCACTGCAGGAAGGGTCATTTTGTCAGCATTCTGAAGAATCAAGGTTTAAATCAATGATTTTTAGATTAGATGAGATTCCCTACAATGGGGAAACAGGCCCTTCTGCCCAATTAGTCCACACCAATCCTCCGAAGAATAACCCACCCAGAACCATTTCCCTCTGACTAATGCACCTAACATTACGAGCAATTTAGCATGGCCAATTCACCTGACCTGCACATCTTTGGACTGTGGGAGGAAACCAGTGCACCCGGAGGAAACCCACGCAGACACGGGGAGAACGGGCAAACTCCACACAGACAGTTGCCCGAGGCGGGAATTGAACCTGGGTCCCTAGCGCCGTGAGGCAGAAGTGCAAACCACTGAGCCACCGGGCTGCCCCAAAACAGTGTCCCCACAAAACAGTGATCTTGTCAATGCTTTCAGCATTTAATACCCTTCCCCCCCACTTTCCCAATGTGACATTGGTGGGACATTTAACCAGGAGAGTGAGTGCCAGGTAGCAATAGCTACCTTCCCAGCTTTGCCCCAGTTAAAGCTGAGGTGGGAAGATAATTGATGTCCACTCATCCCAAGCCACATCCTCCCCAATGCCAGCATCCAACCTTCCCCCAGTAGGGCTGATACAAGGTGGGGAGTCTGAAGAGCAAGCTGTGCCAGAATTTTCCCCTGAGGGCAGATGATGATAGGGGAGGAGGGGAGGTAGTGGGGATTTGGTCCCTCAATTTGATGCCTGCTTGAGGGTGTCGGCATCAGGGAGCAGAGGTCCCACTTCCAGTCATCTCTTTGTTCTTACTTCCCACACCCCCGCCAAGCCTCACTCCCGGCTCCCACCTGACCCTATGACAGACACCCTCCCATTCCGCACTCATTTGCCTATGGCATGGCTCCCTTGGTAACCTAGGACTGGGCTGTATGGCACATTACCCATGCTTCTCCAGTGGCACTGCTAACTGACCAATCGGAGGTGGGTAAGGGGATAAATAGGGGAGATATCTGCTCCACGGTCTTTTATCACAGGAAAACCTGCTACAATCTGCTCAAGAGCCTGAGAAGCGTTAATATCACAGTCCGTTCCAAAGGAGGTAATATGGTTGCTGATTTCATAGTTTCATAGTATTGGAAGCAGGAGTAGGCCATTTGGCCCCATCAAGCCTGCTCTGTCATTCATTAAGATCATGGCTGATCTACCCATTGTCTCAGCTCCTCCTACCTGCATTAACCCCATAAACCTTAATTCCCCTACAATGCAAAAACCCATCCAGCTGTGTCTTGAATATATGTAATGAAGCTTCCTTGGGCACAGAATTCCAAAGATCCATTACTCTCTGGGAAAAGCAGTTCCTCCTCATCTTTGTCCTAAATCTACTCCCCCTAATTTTGAGGCTATGTCCCCTAGTCCTAGTCTCACCCACCATGGAAACAACTTGCCTGCCTCTATCTTGTCTATCCCTTTCAGAACTTTATATGTTTCTATAAGATCCCCTCTCATTTTTCTAAATTCTAGAGAGTAGAGTCCCAGGCAGCCAAACCTCTCCTCACAGGGTTAACCCCCTCATCTCCAGAATCAACCTGGTGAACCTCCTCTGCACCACCTCCAAAGCCAGGATATCCTTCCTCAAGTAAGGAGACAAGAACAGCACACAATACTCCAGCTGCGGCTTCGCCAACACCTGGTACAATTGCAATAGAACCTCGCTGCTCTTAAATTCAATCCCTCTCGCAATGAGAGCCAATATTCCGTTTGCCTTCCTGATCAGCTGTTGCACCTACACATCAACTTTTAGCGATTCATGTCGCTAAGTCCCCTCTGCACAACAGCATGTGGCAATTTTTAACCATTTAAATAATACTCTGACCAATATTTTCACTTCCAAAGTGGATAACCTCACATTGATCAACTGTCAGAGAATTGAGCCCAATTGAGTAGAGACCACACAAGCCAGATTGGGTGAAATTGACAAGCTGTTTATTACAAGTGATATAGCTGGAAGAGAAATTGACCAGGCTGACATAGAACTGACAGTCTGTCCATATAGGTCAAGGATTCTCTTCCCTGAGCTGAGAATCAAGCCAGCTTTTATAGGAATACTGTACAGTGATGCTAATTAAAAATAGGGAAAATACAATGGTCTTGATAATCAAGTGATCCAGTTCTGATGGTGATAATCACAAAGCAGTTACCAGAATAATGTCCTGAACCTAGATCCAATGAAGCATCCTGGCAGCATTAACCAGTTCATAGTGGGATCAGGAGATTCCAGTTCTCTTCAAGGGTAGGTGAGAATGTCCCTTTTCCTGGCAGTAATGTGATTCCATTGTTTCCCTCCTGTGAGTGAGGTATTCTTGTGTCTCTACGTCCGACCTGTCCTTTGTGTGGCTTTGGTTTGAGACTGCCCTTAGGGCTTTGGGACAGCTGTGTTTATCGAGTCCAGGAAGCTTATTGTCAGTTTGTCTTGGGAAGTATATTCTCTGGTCTGTGAGTGACTATGGTCATGTCTGGTTTCCCTTGTCAGCCTGTTTGGATAATGCTGAGGCATTCTGGGTGTTTCTTGTTTGGTTTGGACAGGCTTGATTTTCGGTGTTCTGTGCGGCCATACTATGGGTAGGCAGGGTGGCAGATCTTTTCCCACATCAACATTGTATTCCATTGATTGGTTGGCAACCAATCGTCACTGTCTTCTCATAGAATATAGAACAGAGAACAATACAGCACAGGAACAGGCTCTTTGGCCCACGATGTTGTGCCGAACATGATGCCAAATGAAACTAATCCCTTCTCCCTGCCCTTGGTCCACATCCCCCCATTCCCTGCATATTCATGTGCTTATCTACAAGTCCCTAAATGCCCTTATTGTATCTGCCTCCACCATCAGCCCTGACAGTGCGTTCCAGAGTCCTACCACTCTCTGTGTGAAAACATGCCCCTTATGTCACCTTTGAACTTTCCCCCCTCACCTTAAATGCTTGCCCCATAGTATTACACATTTCAACTCTGAGAAACAGATTCTGACTGTCAACCCTATCCATACATCTCATCATTTTATAAATTTCTATCATGTCTTTCCTTTGCCTCTGCCGCTCAAGAGAAAGAAATTTGAGTTTTTCCAGTTTCTCCTTATAGCTCATAATCTCGATTCCAGGCAGCAACCTGGTCAACCTCTTCTGCACCCTCTCCAAAGCCTCCACGTCCTTCCTATAATGTGGCAAACATAATTGAATGCAATACTCTAAGTGTAGCCTAACCAAAGTCTTATAAAGCAGCATCATGACATCCTGAATCTTATTCTCAATTCCCCCGACCAATAAAGTTGAGTATGCCACATGGCTTCTTTACCACCCTAACTACTTTTGTGGACACTTTCAGGTGGCTATCAACTTAAACCCCAAGATTCCTATGTACTGGATACAGAACTGGCTCAAAGGTAGAAGACAGAGGGTGGTGGTGGAGGGTTGTTTTTCAGACTGGAGGCCTGTGAACCAGTGGAGTGCCACAAGGATCAGTGCTGGGTCCTCTACTTTTCATCATTTATATAAATGATTTGGATGTGTGCATAAGAGGTTTAGTTAGTAATTTTGCAGATGACACCAAAATTGGAGGTGTAGTGGACAGCGAAGAAGGTTACCTCAGATCTTAACCAGATGGGCCAATGGGCTGAGAAGTGGCAGATGGAGTTCCATTTAGATAAATGCGAGGTGCTGCATTTTGGGAAAGTAAATCTTAGCAGGACTTATACACCTAATGGTAAGGTCCTAGGGAGTGTTGCTGAACAAAGAGACCTTGGAGTGCAGGTTCATAGCTCCTTGAAAGTGGAGTCGCAG
>NC_057720.1:92503307-92513311 GCF_004010195.1 Chiloscyllium plagiosum | reverse complement strand
CAACCTTTTCACACAGAGGGTGGTACGTGTATGGAATGAGCTGCCAGAGGAAGTGGTGGAGGCTGGTACAATTGCAACATTTAAAAGACATCTGGATGGGTATATGAATAGGAAGGGTTTGGTGGGATATGGGCTGGGTGCTGGCACGTGGGACTAGATTGGGTTGGGATATCTGGTCGGCATGGACGGGTTGGCCCGAAGGGTCTGTTTCCATGCTGTACGTCTCTATGACTCTATAACTCTATGACATCAATGCTGTTCAGCGTCCTGCCATTAACTGTATAGTTTTCCTTAACATCTGTTCTCCCAAAGAACACTTACACTTACCTGGCTTAAACTCCATCTGCCATTTCTCCAACCATATCTGCTACTGAGCTATATTCGCTGAAACCTTTGACAGCCTTCTACACTGTCCACTACTTCTCCACCGATCTTTGTCTCGTCCACAAACTAACTAATCACTCATCCACATATTCAGCCAAGTCATTTATTTATATATATTACAAACAGCAGAGGTGCCAGTATGGATCCTTGCAGAACACGACTAGTCACGGACCTCCAGCCTGAAAACACCCTTCCACCACTATCCTCTACCTTCTATGGGCAAGGCAATTCTGAATCCATGCAATCAGGTCACCATGGATCCCATGCACCTTAATCTTCTGGATAAGCCTACCATGAGGGACTTGTAAAAAACCATGTAGACACCATGCACTGCTCTACCCTCATCGATCACCTTCGTCACCTCCTTGAAAAGTTCATTCAAGTTAGTAAGACATGACATGCCCTGCACAAAGCCATGCTGACTGTCCATAATTAGGCCATTCTTTTCCAAATGTGCATAAACCCCATCCTGAAGAACTCTCACCAATTAGTTTCCCAACCACCGATGTGAGAATCGCAGGTCTATAGTTTCCTGGATCATCCCTATTTCCATTCTTTAACAGAAGAACAACATTAGTACTCGCCAGTCATCTGGGACCTCTCCAGTGATTAATAAGGATACAGAGATCTTGGTCACCCAGCAATCTCCTCTCTTGCCTCTCTCATAAACCTGGGGTAGATACCATTGAGCTCTGGGGACTTGTCCACCTTAATGCTCTACAGGAGATCCAACAACACTTCTTTCTTGATCTCAAAATGCCCTAGCATATTAGCATGCTCCACACAAATCTCACTGAGCTCCTTATCCTTCTCCTGGGCGACTACTGATGCAAAGTACTCATTTAAGGTCTCAGCCACATCCTCTGCCTGTTGCAGTATAAATTGTTGTTCCCTTTGAGATTTTGCATTCTTGCAATTCTGTCGCACAGAAAAACTTCAGCTGCATATCCCTTTTTCCCTCTGTAATTTCAAAATTACTTCAATGATTGTAAAGCACTTTAGGACCATCCATTTCACTTCAGTCACAAGAGCTATATCTACTTCCTTCGTGAAAACCCAATGTTTTGGCTTCAAACACTTTCTGTGGGAATGAATTCCACAGGCTCACCATTCTACAGATGAAGACATTTCTCCTCAGTTCTGTCCTAATAGGTTTATCTTTTATCCTTAAACTATGAGCTGAAAATGTGTTGCTGGAAAAGCGCAGCAGGTCAGGCAGCATCCAGGGAACAGGAGAATCGACGTTTCGGGCATAAGCCCTTCTTCAGGAAGGGCTTCCTGAAGAAGGGCTTATACCCGAAACGTCGATTCTCCTGTTCCCTGGATGCTGCCTGACCTGCTGTGCTTTTCCAGCAACACATTTTCAGCTCTGATCTCCAGCATCTGCAGACCTCACTTTCTCCTTAAACTATGAGCCCTGGTTCTGGACTCTGTAATCATCAGGAGAATTCTTCCTGCATCTATCCTACCTATTCCTTTTTTAAAAATTTTATAGGTTTCTGTCAGACTCCCCCCTCATTCTTCTAAGCTCCAGTGAACACAATCCTAACTGACTCAATCGGTCCATATAGGTCAGTTTTGCCAATCAATGTTTCAATTGGTTAAACCATCGCTGCACGAGAGAGAGGGAGAGAGAGAGAGCAAGAACATCCATCCTCAGATAAAGAGACCAAAACTGTACATAATAGTCCAAGCGTGGTCACACCAGTGCTTTGTATAATTACAGCAGGACATCTTTATTCCTGTGAACTCTCTGCCTGTGAAGGTCAACATACTATTTACCTTATTCACTGCCTGCTGCTTACTTTCAGCAACTGGGCTACAAGGACACCCGGGTCTCATTGAACATTCGCCTCTCTCAATCAGCTCCGAGTACTGAGTACTATATTCTAAGGAAGGGTCGCTGGATCCGAAACGTTCACTCTGATCTCTCTCCATAGATGCTGCCAGACGTGCTGAGCTTTTCCAGCAACTTCTGTTTTTGTTCCAAGCACTGCCCCCTGCGGTATTTCAATAGTCAATGCTTGCCATTCAAAAAGAGACTCATTTTATTCCTGCGGGGGTCGCTAGATGTGAAGCTAGAAGTGCACAGCAGGTCAGAGAGCGTCCGAGGAGCATGTTTATCGGACCAAAACCCTTCATTATTCCCGCTCTTTGTTCCCTGTTTTCTAGTTTTCTATCCATATCAATACACGACCCTCAATCCCATGTGCTTTACTTTTACACGTTAATCTCTGATGTGAAGCTAACTACCTTCTTAACCCTGCCAGACCTCCCACTCCATGTAAATGCCAGTCCAGATTCGCTGCCTTGGCCCTCCCATCTCACTTGCCCCCACTGTCTCAATCACAGTTAAGGAGATTTCTAACCCCTTCTTTGCACTACACTGTACACACAGGCTCCCCCTTAACCTCCCCGACCCCCAAGCCCTATTTCCCATCTGCATCCATTCCTGGAGGCAATTCTGCTCCATGTTAGGCTTAAATTCTCAACCTTACAGCCTCCGGCCTTCTGTTCGCCTCGCTCCAGCCTTGCTTGCCCTTTTCCAATGGACGCTATTTGTCCCCTGTCCAAGGCTGGATGAGCAGAGCCTTCCTCCAACTTCAGTGCTGGGAAGAAATCCCAAAGACACAAATCCCAAAGAACAAAGAACATTACAGCACAGGAGCAGGCCCTTCAGCCCTCCACATCCTCTATCTAAACCTGTCACCTATTTTTTAAAGATCTGTATCTCTCTGCTCCCTGCCCTTCATGTATCTGCCTAGATATATCTCAAACGAGGCTATCATGCCCACCTTTACCACGTCCACTGGCAACGCATTCCAGGCACCAACCACCCTCTGCGTAAAGAACGTTCCACACATATCTCCCTTAAACTTTTGCTCTCTCACTTTGAACCCATGACCCCGAGTAATTGAGTCCCCCACTTTAGGAAAACATTTCTTGCTTTCCACCCTGTCTAGACCGCTCATGATTTTGTAGACCTCAATCAGGTCCCCCCTCAACCTCTGTCTTTCTAATGAAAATAATCCTAATCTACTCAACCTCTCTTCATAGCTAGCGCCCTCCTTAGCAGGCAACATCCTGGTGAACCTCCTCTGCACCCTCTTCAAAGAATCCACATCCTTTTGGTAATGTGGCGACCAGAACTGTATGCAGTATTCCAAATGTGGCTGAACCAAAGTCCTATACAACTGCCAACTCTTGTACTCAATATCCATCTGATGAAGGAAAGCATGCCATATGCCTTCTTGACCACTCTATTGACTTGCGTTGCCACCTTCAGGGTACAATGGACCAGATCTCTCTGTAAACCAATTTTCCCAGGACCTTTCCATTTACCGTATAGTTCGCTCTTGAACCTCGCATTTGCGAACTCCCATCTGTCATTTCTCTGCCCAACTCTCCAATCTATCTGTACTCTCACAGTCCCCTTCATTATCTGCTATTCCACCAATCTTAGTGTTACCTGCAAACTTGCTAATGAGACCACTTATACCTTCCTCCAGATCGTTTATAGATATCACAAACAACTGTGGTCCCAGCACGAATCCCTGAGGAACACCACTGGTCACAGTTTTCCATTTTGAGAAACTTTCTTCCACTACTACTCTCTGTCTCTTGTTGCCCAGCCTGTTCTCTATCCATCTGGCTAGTACACCCTGGACTCCATGCGACTTCACTTTCTCCACTGGTTTACCATGGGGAACCTTAACAAACACCTTACTAAAGTCCACGTATATGACATCTACAGCCCTTCCCTCATCAATCAACTTTGTCACTTCCTCAAAGAATTCTGTTGAGTTGGTAAGACATGACCTTCCCCATACAAAACCATGTTGCCTATCACTGATAAATTTTCTTCCAAATGTGATAGATCCTATCCCTCAATATCTTCTCCAGCAGCTTCCCTACCACTGACATCAGGCTCACCGGTCTCTCATTATCTGGATTATCCTAGCTACCCTTCTTAAACAAGGGGACAACATTAGCCATTCTCCAGTCCTCTGGGATCTCCCCCGTGTTCAAGGCGGCTACAAAGATATCTGTGAAGGCCCCAGCTATTTCTTCTCTCGCTTCCCTCAGTAACTTGGGATAGATCCCATCCCGACCTGGGGATTTATCCACCTTAATTCTTTTTAAAATACCCAACACTTCCTCCCTTCTTATGCCGACCTGACCTACAGTAATCAAACATCTATATCCAACTTCAACATCCGTCATGTCCCTCTCCTTGGTGAATACCGACACAAAGTACTTATTAAGAATCCCACCCATTTTCTCTGACTCCACGCATAACTTACCTCCTTTATCCTTGAGTGGGCCAACCCTTTCTCTAGTCACCCTCTTGCTTCTTATATACAAATAAAAGGCTTTGGGGTCTTCCTTAACCCTGTTTGGTAAAGATATTTCATGACTCCTTTTAATCCTCTTTATTCATCGTTTCAGATTGGTCCTATAATTCCGATATTCTTCCAAAGCTTTGTCTGTTTTCAGCCACCTAGACCTTATGTATGCTTCCTTTTTCTTCTTAGCTAGTCTCATAATTTCACCTGTCATCCAGGGTTCCCTTATCTTGCCATTTCAATCTCTCATTTTCACAGGGTCATGTCTGTCCTGCACTCTAATCAACCTCTCTTTAAAAACCTCCCACATATCAAATGTGGATTTACTCTCAAACAGCTGCTCCCAATCCACATTCCCCAGCTTCTGCCGAATTTTGGTAGAGTTGGCCTTCCCCCAGTTTAGCCCTCTTCCCTTAGAACCACTCTCATCTTTGTCCATGAGTATTCTAAAATTGACAGAATTGTGATCACTGTCCCCAAAGTAATCCCCTACTGAGATTTCAACCACCTGGCCGGGCTCATTCCCCAATACCAGGTCCAGTATGGCCCCTTCTTGAGTTAGACTATTTACATGCTGCTCCCAAACTGCTAACTCTATCTCTCTCACTGGATATTTTCTGAGGCTCTACCTGTTTGCATTTTTGATCCTGGATTTAATGGCTACACTGCCTAACAGGGTGTGTTTTCGATGAGTGCAGCTGGATGGTCAGATAACTGTTATCGGGCCTCACCCCAACCCAATCCCACGATCCAGTGAGGGGGGTCAAAATCATACCCACTTAATACCCTTGATGTACCATCATTGCCATATCATGCTAGCAGCGGAAAGTGGGCAAAAATGAGAATGCTATTTTTTAGACAAGTTTGGAGAAAGAGCATGGTGGAATAGTATTCTGGAGGGGGGAGCAGTCTTTGTCCATCAGGGACTTTCACAAGATGTGACCCTGTCATCGTGCCTCATAGCCTGGCTTCCAAAATATTCATCCCTTCAAATCTCTTTCCCAAGCTCAACCTCTGACCAGGTTACCAACCCTTCCCTGTGAGAAACCTCAGACTTGGCCCTCTCCGGGTGCCATGCCCTCCTTATCCCGAGGCCTCCTTGTGGTCACAGTAGTCCCCACTCCAGGGTAAGGACAGAAATCACAAGTCGAGGGGCTTCTTCTGACTCGGGCATCCTGAACCTCTAGCCTAAGTATAGCAGGATCTCAGTAGAGAGCCAGGCCCCTGTATTTGGGCCCTGATGTACACTCTCCTCTCCCTGGTCCCAGTTATATTTGATCCTGAGATAAGAACATAAAATGTAAGAGCAAGATTGGAGCACTCATTACTATCATTGTTGTTCTTCTACATCAGCTCTACATTCCCAACATGTCTATACAATCCCTTAATTTCCTAAAGCCCAATAATCTATACTCAATCTGTACTCAATTACTGAGCATTCACAGTTTCCTCCCACAAAACATCTCAAAGGCTTTCTATCTCATTCCTCAATGGTCTGTTCTTTATTCAGAGGCTGAGCCCCATATCCTCAACTCCCGTCAACTGGGGAAAGATCCTCCAAGCATTCATCCTGTCAAATCATGAAAGCATTTTATAAGTTTCACATCCTTTTAACCTCTGGAGAATATAGGCCCTATCTCTTCAATCTCTTCTCATATGCCAATCCAACCATCACAAGGAGCACTTTAGTGGATCTTCAATAACCTGGAAGGTTGTTGGATCCTGGATTATGTGAGGAAACCAAAGTTCTACACAGGTCTCCAGCTGTAGGCTGACAATGGCTTTATACAATTCTAGTAATATGTCTTAAACTGCAAATCCCTTTGACATAAAAGGTAGAAAATCATTTGCTTTTGCAATTGCTTGCTAAGTGTGGCGTAACCAAGGTTCAATACTATTTTCAATTCTATCCCTTTAGAAACAAATCCCAAGCTTTTTCATAGCCTTGCTAGCCTGGGGGACAACTTTTAGTACAAAGTGAGGATTGCAGATGCTGGAGTACCAGAGTTGAAAAATGTGGTGCTGGAAAAACACTGCAGGCCAGGCAGCATCCGAGGAGCAGGAGAATTGACGTTTCAGGGCCGAAAAGTCGATTCACCTGCTCCTCGGATGCTGCCTGGCCTACTGTGATTTTCCAGCACCACATTTTTCAACTCGGGACAACTTTTAGTGACTGGCACAGTGATCCAAGGGCTTCGTTCTCCCACCTAAACTCACACCTTCCAAATAACAAATGACTCCCCTATTCTTCCCACAACCTGGTATTTATCTATGTTCATCTTAATTTCCAATTATTTACCTACCTGTAATTTGTTGAATCTTCCTCAGTATTGACCATCATCCTAATTTGGTGTTTTCCCTAAATTTGTAACTTGTGTTTTTGACTCCTGAGTTAGAATCGTAAATGGTGAAAGCAATGATCACAGCACTGTTCACTGTGGACCACTTCCTACCTTCTCACACTCTGAATAACTCCTCTTTACTCCCACTCTCTGCTTTCAGTATGGAAGCCTGTTAGCTATCCATTTTGTCACTTAGAGTCATAGAGTCATACAGCGGAAAATGGACTCTTTGGTTCAACTTGTCCATGCTGACCAGATTTCCCAAACTAAACTAGTCCCACTGCCTGCTTTTGGCCCATATCCATCTAAACCTTTCCTATCCATGTACCTGTCCTAATGTATTTTAAATGTTGTAATAGTACCCATCTCTAACACTTCCTCAGGTTGTTCATTCCATCTATGCATCACCCTCAGGTTGCCCCATAGGTTCCCTTTAAAACTTCCCTCTCTTACCTTAAACCTATATCCTCTAGTTTTGGACTCCCCTACCCTGGGAAAAAGGCCTTAATTATTTACCTTATCCATGCCCCACATAATCTTATAAACCTCTATAAGGTCACCCCTCAAACTCCTCCACTCCAGTAAAAAGATTAGATTACTTACAGTGTGGGAACAGGCCCTTCGGCCCAACAAATCCACACTGACCCGCCGAAGTGCAACCCACCCAGACTCATTCCCCTACATTTACCCCTGCACCTAACACTACGGGCAATTTAGCCTGGCCAATTCACCTTACCTGCACATCTTTGGACTGTGGGAGGAAACCAGAGCACCCGGAGGAAACCCACACAGACACAGGGGAGAACGTGCAAACTCCACACAGTCAGTCGCCTGAGGCGGGAATTGAACCCGGGTCTCTGGCGCTGTGAGGCAGCAGTGCTAACCACTGTGCCACCGTGCCGCCCACCGAGATCCCAGCTTATCCAGCCTCTCCTTATAACTCAAATCCTCCAGTCACAGTAAAATCCTTATAAATCTTTTCTGCACGCTTTTCAATTTAATAATATCCTTCCTATAGCAGGGTGATCAGGAGAGCCTTTAGAACATAGAACAATACAGCACAGAACAGGCCCTTCAGCCCACGATGTTGGGCCGAACATTTGTCCTAGCTTAAGCACCCATCCATGTACCTATCCAATTGCCGCTTAAAGGACACCAATGATTCTGACTCTGCCACTCCCACAGGCAGCGCATTCCATGCCCCCACCACTCTCTGGGTAAAGAACCCACCCCTGACATCTCCCCTATACCTTCCACCCTTCACCTTAAATTTATGTCCCCTTGTAACACTCTGTTGTACCCGGGGAAAAAGTTTCTGACTGTCTACTCTACCTATTCCTCTGATCATCTTATAAACCTCGATCAAGTCACCCCTCATCCTTCGCCGTTCCAACGAGAAAAGGCCGAGAACTCTCAACCTATCCTCGGACGACTTCCTCTCCATTCCAGGCAACATCCTGGTAAATCTTCTCTGCAACCTCTCCAAAGCTCCCACATCTTTCCTAAAGTGAGGCGACCAGAACTGCACACAGTACTCCAACTGTGGCCTAACCAAAGTCCTGTACAGCTGCAACATCACTTCACAACTCTTGAATTCAATCCCTCTGCTAATGAACGATAATACTCCATAGGCCTTCTTACAAACTCTATCCACCTGAGTGGCAACCTTCAAAGATCTATGTACATAGACCCCAAGATCCCTCTGTTCCTCCACCTGACTAAGAACACTACCATTAACCCTGTATTCCGCATTCTTATTTGTTCTTCCAAAATGGACAACCTCACACGTGGCAGGGTTGAACTCCATCTGCCACTCCTCAGCCCAGCTCTGCATCATATCTAAGTCCCTCTGCAGCCGACAACAGCCCTCCTCACTGTCCACAACTCCACCTATCTTCGTATCATCTGCAAATTTACTGACCCACCCTTCGACTCCCTCATCTAAGTCATTAATAAAAATTACAAACAGCAGAGGACCCAGAACTGATCCCTGCGGAACTCCACTTGTAACTGGGCTCCAGGCTGAATATTTACCATCTACCACCACTCTCTGCCTTCGACCGGTTAGCCAGTTTTCTATCCAATTGGCCAAATTTCCCTCTATCCCATGCCTCCTGACTTTCCGCATAAGCCTACCATGGGGAACCTTATCAAATGCCACACTACATCCACTGCTCTTCCCTCATCCACATGCTTGGTCACCTCCTCGAAGAATTCAATAAGACTTGTAAGGCAAGACCTACCCTTCACAAATCCGTGCTGGCTGTCCCTAATCAAGCAGTGTCTTTCCAGATACTCATAAATCCTATCCCTCAGTACCCTTTCCATTACTTTGCCTACCACAGAAGTAAGACTAACAGGCCTGTAATTCCCGGGGTTATCCCTATTCCCTTTTTTGAACAGGGGCACAACATTCGCTACTCTCCAGTCCCCTGGAACCACCCCCGTTGCCAGTGAAGACGAGAAGATCATTGCCAACGGTACTGCAATTTCCTCTCTTGCCTCCCACATAATCCTAGGATATATCCCGTCAAGCCCGGGGGACTTGTCTATCCTCAAGTTGTTCAAAATGTCCAACACATCTTCCTTCCTAACAAGTATCTCCTCTAGCTTACCAGTCCGTTTCACACTCTCCTCTTCAACAATACGGTCCCTCTCATTCGTAAATACTGAAGAAAAGTACTCATTCAAAACATCTCCTATCTCTTCCGACTCAATACACACTCTCCCACTACTGTCCTTGATCGGACCTACCAAAGTTTCTTGTCGTTACTTTGCATGTCCCAATATGTTGAGTCCAGATCAACTTGTTTTTTAATGGAGTCATTGGATGAGTCTCGTCATTCTAGAAATTCTCTGGCTTCACTCTGTTTAGCTGGCCCCAATGTATTTGTGTTGTCACAGTCGAATTTGTTGTCCTCGTCATCGCTGT
>NC_057720.1:92493982-92501930 GCF_004010195.1 Chiloscyllium plagiosum | reverse complement strand
GATCCCATTCCCCTGCCAAATTAGTTTAAACCCCTCCCCGAAGAGTGCTAGCAAACCTACCTCCCAGGATATTGGTGCCCTTCTGGTTCAGGTGCAACCCGTCCTGCTTGAATAGGTCCCACCTTCCCCAGAATGCAGTCCAATTGTCCAAATACCTGAAGCCCTCCCTCCTACACCATCCTTGCAGCCACGTGTTCAACTGCACTCTCTCCCTATTCCTTGCCTCACTGTCACGTGGCACCGGCAACAACCCAGTGATGACGATTCTGTCTGTCCTAGCTTTCAGCTTCCAGCCTAACTCCCTGAGCTCTTGAATGACCTCCCCACCTCTTCCTACCTATGTCATTGGTGCCAACGTGCACCACGACTTCTGGCTGCACAGCCTCCCCCTTAAGGATTCTGAAGATACGGTCCGAGACGTCTCGGACCCTGGCACCCAGGAGGCAACAAACAATCCGAGAGTCTCGCCCATGCCCACTGAACCGCCTGTCCGTCCCTCTAACTAGAGAGTCTCCTATAACTAGCGCTCTCCTCCTCTCCCCCTTTCCCTTCTGAGCCTCAGAGCCAGACCTCGCGCCACAGACCCGGTCACTGCAGCTTACCCCTGCTAGGCTGTCCCCCCCACCAGTATCCAAAGCGGTATACTTATTGTTGAGGGAAACGACCACAGGGGATCCCTGCACTGCCTGCTTCCTCCCCTTCCCACCTCTAACTGTTACCCAGCTACCTCTGTTTGGCTTCGGAAAATGTGGTCAAGCTGATTGAGACAAGGGAGGCAAGAATTGCAAACGTTTCAGTTCCTCTCTGGCTGCATGAGAGATCCTGGAGGACAGCCAGTGTGATACCATTATTCAAGATAGGAGCTAGGTGGTGGGGAAACTGCTGGATACAATCCTGAGGGACACAATTAATCTGCATTTGGAGAGGCAGGGATTAATCGAGAGCAGTATGGTTTCCTGATGAAGGGCTTATGCCCGAAACGTCAGTTCTCCTGCTCCTCAGATGTTGCCTGACCGGCTGTGCTTTTCCAGTGCCACACTCTTTAACTCTGATCTCCAGCATCTGCAGTTCTCACTTTCTCCAACAGCATGGTTTTGTTAAGGGGAGGTCATGTCTGACCAACTTGATTGAATTTTTTAAAGAGGTGACCAGGTGTGTAAAATGCAATGCTTTTGAAGTTGTCGACTTGGACTTCAGCAAGTCTTGAGATAAGATCCCCATGAGGGACTGAGAGCAAAGGATCCCCTTGGAATCCAAGGAAATTTGATAAGTTGGATCACAACTGGTTGAGGGTCAGGAAGCAGATGATGATGGTTGAGGGGTGTTTTTCGGACTGGAAGTCTGTAACCAATAAGGCCCCACAGGGGTCAGTGCTGAATTTCTTGCTTTATCAATAATTTAGAATTGAATGCGGGTTGGTTAATCAGTAAGCTCACAGATGATACAAACCTTAGTAGGTGGTAAATAGTGAGGAGGATAGCCTTAGATTACAGGAGGATAGAGATGGACTGGTCAAATGGGCTGATCAGTGGCAAATGGAATTCAATCTGATAAAAGTGAGGCATGACAAACAACGCAAGGGAATACACGATGGATGGTAGGACCCTGGGAAACATCGAGGATCAGAGGGATCTTGGTGCGCATGTACACCAGTACCTTAGGTTATCGGGACAGGTGGATAAAGTGGTTCAGAAAGCGTATGGGATATGCCTTTATTAGCCGAGGCATGGAGTTTAAGTGCAGGGAGGTGGTGCTGGAACCGTATAAAACATTGATTAGGCCACAGCTAGAGCCTTGTGTGCAGTTCTGGAATCCACATTATAGGAGGGATGTGATAGCACTGGAGAGACTGCAGAGCAGATTTACCAGGATAGTGCCTGGGCTGGACACCAGTTATGAGGAGAGATTGGATAGACTAGGGTTGTTTTCCTTAGAGCAGAGGAGATTGAGAGGGGACATGATTGAGATGTATAAAAGTATGAGGGGCAAAGATGGGGTAGACAGGAAAAAACCTTTCCCTAGATGGAGGGATCAATGAATAGGGGTCGTCAATTGAAGGTAAGGGACAGGAGGTTTAGAGGGGATGTGAGGAAAAGAGTTTTCACTCAAAGGATGGTGGGGATTTGGAATTCACTGCCTGTAAGGGTGGTAGACGGAGAAACCCTCAGAACATTGAAGAAGTACTTAGTTGTGTGCTTGCGATGCCAAGGCACACAAGACTATGGGCAAAGTGCTGGAAAATGGGATTAGAATAGGCTGGTGGTTGTTTTTGACTGGAGTAGATGTGATATGCTGAAGAGCCTTTTTTCTGTGCTGTGGTTCACTGTAACTGTATGACTATGCATTTCAGTAAGCAACATCCTCGTAAACCTTCTCTGCACCCTCTCCAAAGCGTCCACATCCTTTTGGTAATGTGGCGACCAGAACTGTACACAGTATTCTAAATGCGGCCAAACCAAAGTCTTGTACAATTTTAACATGATCTGCCAGCTCTTATATTCGATACCCTGCCTGATGAAGGCAAGCATGCCATATGCCTTCTTGACCACTCTATCCATCTGTGCAGCCACTATCAGAGTACAATAGACCTGACCTCCCACTTCTCTCTACTCATCAACTTTTCCCAAGGCTCTTCCATTTACAGTATCGTTCGCTCTAGAATTAGACTTCCCAAAATGCATCACCTCACATTTGCCTGGATTGAACTCCACCTGCCACTTTTCCGCCAAACTCTCCACTCTATCTATATTCTCCTGTATTTTTTGACAGTCCTCTATGGTTTCTGCTACTCCACCAATGTTCGTGTCATCTGCAAACTTACCAACAGTGCCCTCTTCCAGTTCATTTATGTATATCACAAACAACAGCAGCCCAGCACTGATCCCTGTGGAACAACACTAGTCACCTTTCTCCATTTCGAGAAACTCCCTTCAACTATTACTCCCTGTCTCCTGTTGCTCAACTTGTTCTTTATCCACCTAGCTAGAACACCCTGCACACCATGTGACTTCACATTCTCCGTTAGTTTACCGTGGGGGACCTTATCAAATGCCTTACTAAAGTCCATGTATGTGACATCTACAGCCCCTCCTTCATCTATCAACTTGGTCACTTCCTCAAAGAGCTCTATTAAGTTGGAAAGGCACAATCTCCACCACACAAAACCATGTTGCCTATCACTGATAAGCCCACTCTTTTCCAAGTATAAATAGATTTTATCCCTCAGTACCTTCTCCAGCAACTTTCCCACAACTGACGTCAGGCTCACTGGTCTGTAGTTACCCAGAATATCACTACTAGCCTTCTTGTACAGGGGGACTTCACCTGTGATTAAGAATGTTGCAAAGATATCTGTCAAAGGCCCAGCTATTTCCTCTCTCGCCTCCCTCAGCAACCTGGGATAGATCCCATTCGATCTTGGGAGTTTGTCCACCTTAATATCCTTTAGCCTCCCCAACATCGTCCTGCCTTATGTCAATGTGATCCAGAGTAAACAAACTTCTATCTCTAATCTCAACATTCATTATGTTCCTCTCCTCAATGAACACTGATGCAAAGTAATCATTGAGAATCTCACCCATCTTCTGTGGTTGTGGAACAGGACCATAAAATACAGAATTTATAGCAAAAGGGTTACAGTGTCATGGAGTTGTAATGATATATTAAGCAAATTTACTTAAAAATCACATAATTTAACATCTTTTAACACCTGCAGATGTAATCCAACTGGACCAGGAATTGTATCCTTTATGAGTTTGATTAGTTTTTAAAAATATCATCTTTCTGATGTTGGATACATTTATCTCAGTTTCCATGTTGTCATTCAATGTCATGTTAACCTATCCTTATCCCTAATTATTTAATATTTATACTATATCCCTACCATAATCTGTGGGGTGATCCTGTTGTCCCAGGACCCATTCCCTTCACAGCCTTCCTTTTGTGTTACTCAGTCTATTAATTATGTTTCTAATGTTTTATACTCCTTAATAATTTAATGCCCTTGATTTTTTCTTTGCTTTCTTAATTGCTTATATTTTTACTTTGTCCCTAATCTCTTTGTGTTGTCTCTTATCCATCGCTCCTCTGTTTATCTAATGTTTTCCTCTTTCCTAACGCTCAATTATTTCCTTATGTACGCATTCATCAGGAAGTTGTTTAGCTCCGTTGGCTGGCTGACAGTATGGGTTCCCATGGAGACTGAGGTTACTGTGAGAGCCCCTCCTTCTCAACCTCCCCCTTACCTGAGATGTGTTGACTGTCAGGTTAAACCACCACCAGTTGTCTCTCTCTAGTGGGACAATAGTGACTTCACATTTATATATTCATAGATTGTCACGAGCATTTCACCAGAGAATTCCTGCAGTATGAAAACAGGGCATTCGGTCCATCGAGTCCACACCAACCCTCCGAAGACCATCCCACCCAGACACAACTTCCTAACCCTATCCCTGGAACCCTGTATTTACCATGCCTAATACACCTAGCCTGTACATCCCTGGACGCTATGGGTAATTTAGCATGGCCAATCCACCTAACCTGCACATCTTTGGACTGTGGGAGGAAACCGGAGCACCTAGTGAAAACTCACGCTGACACGGGGAGAATATGCAAACTCCACAAAGACAGTTGCCCGAGGCTGGAATAGAATCTGGGTCCCCGGTGCTGTGGGACAGCAGTACTGAGGCACCCAGCACCGCCCCAATATTGTTCATCAATATTGCTGCCTGTTTTATATTTTCAGGTTCTATTCTCTTGTTAACTTGAGATAATCTTTCACTAACTCCCCCTTTTTCAGGATGAGACGCTTCGCCTTGTTCCTTTATGCCGTCCTCGTGGGGGCGATAGATCCTACTCCTTCCAGTGATAACAGTCTGACCCACTGTAACACCAAACTCAAGGACATCCCAGGCCAACCCATGTGCGTGTATCGTACACCAGACAAGAAAACCCAAGTGGCTCAGACAGCGGACAAGGCGACGCAGCCAAAGGCTAAGGGCCTCCCCGAGAACACCAACCCTCGGGTCTGGGAGCTATCCAGGGCTAACAGCAAATTCGCCTTTGAGTTTTACAAACAACTGGCCAAATCAAAGGCAGATGGGGGGAACATCTTCCTGTCACCCCTTAGCATCTCCACAGCTTTTGCCATGACAAAACTGGGAGCGTGTGGCGACACCCTGCAGCAGCTAATGGAGGTAGGTACTGTGAAATAGAAACATAGAAACATAGAAGATAGGAGCAGGAGGAGGCCATTCATCACAATCATTGCTGATCATCCAACTCAATAGCCTAATCCTGCTTTCTCCCCATAACCTTTGATCCCACTCACCCTAAGTGCTCTATCTAGCCGCCTTTTGAAAACGTTCAATATTTTGGTGTCAACTACTTCCTGTGATAATGAAGAAATGTCTCCTCATCTCCATTCTAATTGGTTTTCCCCAAATCCTCAGACTGTGACCCCCTGGTTCTGGACACACTCATCACTGGGAACATCCTCCCTGCATCAACATAGTCTAGCCCTAATAGAATTTTATAAGTCTCTATGAGAATCCTCTCACTTGTCTGAACTCCAGTGAAAACAATCCTAATTCACCCCAGTCAATCTCTCCTCATACGTCAGTCCCGCCATCCCCAGAATCAGCCTGGTAAACCTTTGTTGCACTCGAGAGAGAGTAAGAGCATCCTTCCTCAGAAAAGGAGACCAAAACTGCATACAATATTCTAGGTTTGGCCTCACCTAGGCCCTGTATAACAGTAACACATCCCTGCTCCTGTACTCGAAACCTCTCACAATGAAGGCTAACATACCTTTTGCCTTCTTTACTGCCTGCTGCCCCTGCATGCTTATCTTCAGTGACTGATGCACAAGGACACCCAGGTCCCACTGCACAGTCCCCTTCCCAATTAACAGCGATTCAGGTAATAATCTGCCTCCTTGTTTTTGCTTCCAAAGTGATTAACCTCACATTTATCCAAATTATATGGCATCTGCTATTGATTTGCCCACTCACCCAAAATGTCCAGATCATGCTGAAGGATCTCTGCATCCTCTCAGACAACCTCTCAGCGAAATAAGCAGTGTGAGAAATGCAGCAAAAATTGTGAGGGATGCAAAAACAGGATTTACACCACAACAGTGGGCCATAGTTACCTTGAGACAATGGACAAAGACCATCCAGTACTAAGGGCATGCAGCACTGTCGGAGGATCAGTAGATAAGAAACTGCTGGAGAAATTAAGCTGTTCTGGCAACATCATTGGAGTGAGAAATAAAAGATGATGTTTCAAGTCCCATATGACTATTCTTCAGAATCCTTCAGAACAATGAAGCCATTTAGCTCTGCGAGCCTGTTTTACCTTTCAATTCAATCCTGGTTGCTCTGTACCTGAACTTCATCTCCCCAGCTTGTTCTATAAGCCTCAATGCCCTTGTGTTTCGAAAAACCTTTGAGCTTAGTGTTAAAATGTTCAATTGAAACCCCTCCCCTACCCAGCATCAGGAGGTTTCTCTTGGCAAGACAGTTCCAGATTTCCACTCCCCTTCAAGTGAAGAAATGCTTGTTGACATCAGCCCTGAAAGGCCTCACTCCAGTTTGAAGATTCCAGCCCCTCATTCTCAACTGCTCCACCAGGGGGCATTGTTTCTCTCAAACGGCACCAATCATCTTCAGCCTTTCTTCACTTTCAGCTCCTCAATTATATCCTCCTCTCCCTCGCCAATGTGAGGCAATCCAAGCAGAGTTTCTCCTGAGAAATTAACCCTTTCAAACTTGGGATTATTCTGGGCAATCTGGGCTGCGCCCACTCCAAGGCCAGTATCTCCTTCCTGAGGTGCAGAGGCCAGATCTGAACCCAGAATTCCAGATGGATTCCTCTCTGGACCAAGTGGATTGGTGGCTCACAAGCCATGTGTCAATCCTGGCTCAAGCCATCTACAACTTTAAGGGATTGGGGGAGGTGGGGCGGGGGAAAGATGTAGATGACCAATCACAAACAAACCTGACCCTGTTTGCTACCAATCCTGTACCCAGTCTTGGCCATACCTAAGTCTGTCACGGACAAGAATCTGCAACTATATTTTTCCCAGATTCCTAAATTTCCCTTC
Organism: Chiloscyllium plagiosum; assembly: GCF_004010195.1. Lineage (NCBI taxonomy): Eukaryota > Metazoa > Chordata > Chondrichthyes > Orectolobiformes > Hemiscylliidae > Chiloscyllium > Chiloscyllium plagiosum. Next base: position 92,494,825 of record NC_057720.1, on the reverse strand, counting down.
TGACCGAGGGACCAGTCACCCTGCCCCTCCTGGAAGCCTGACTAAAGTTAGGAAAGGCCAGTGAGGGTGACCTGGGACAGTTTAGTGCCCCCTGCTATGGTCAGGAGGGGTCCCTGGCCCCAGTATCCACCCCCTCCTTTCCCTGATAGGGGTTAAAGCTTCTATACATCGGGAATGTGGTGAAGAATATGCTGAGGTGAAGAATGATGGCAGTATACACACTGATGTCCCCACAGTGCTGTTTGAAAAATGATATACAGCTGTTCCAATCTTATGTTTCCATTTCCTCCATCTCTCTATCTGCAGGTCTTTAAGTTTGACACCATCACAGAAAAGACATCAGACCAAGTGCATTACTTCTTCGCTAAGCTCAACTGCCGGCTGTACCGGAAAGCCAACAAGTCTTCAGAGCTGGTTTCAGCCAACCGGCTCTTTGGTGAGAAGTCATTAACGTACAACCAAACATTCCAGAACATCAGTGAGGCAGTGTACAGAGCCAAGCTCATCCCTGTCAACTTCAAGGTGAGGAATGCAGGATAATAGAGGGGCAGGAGGGGTGATGGACAACAATACATGTGAGGGGGAGGAGATGTGGGAGGGTCAGGAGGGAGGGAAGGGGGAACTACAGGGAAAGGATTGATTGAGGGAGAAGATTGGAGGGAGAATAAGAGCTGGCAGGAGAGTGGGAAGCAAATGGAGGTCAGTAGAGGTGAGTGATAAGGTGAGGATGAGTAGAGGGGATGGGAAGACAAGGCAAGGGGAAGGAGGGAAGGGAGCAGTGGGGGTGGCAGTAGAAGAAGAGGAAGATCCATCATCAGCAGCCCCCATATCAGAAGTCAACAG
>NC_057720.1:92478557-92493036 GCF_004010195.1 Chiloscyllium plagiosum | reverse complement strand
TGTCAGACAGTCAGTGCTGAGGGAGTGCTGCACTGTCAGAGGGTCAGTGCTGAGGGAGTGCTGCACTGTCAGAGGGTCAGTGCTGAGAGAGTGCTGCACTGTTGAAGGGTCAGTGCTAAGAGAGTGCTGCACTGTCAGAGGGTCAGTGCTGAGAGAGTGCTGCACTGTCAGAGAGTAAATGCTGTGGGATTGCTGCATTGTAAGATGGTCAGCACTGAGGGACTGCAGCACTGTCAGAAGCTCAGTTCTGAGGGAGTGCTGCAGTCAGAAGGTCAGTGCTGAGGGAGCAATGCAGTGTCCGAATGTCAGTACTGGGAGAGTACTGTCAGTAGTGACAGACAGCTGCACTGTCAGAGGGTCAGTGCTGAGGCAATGCTGCATTATCGGAGGGTCAGTGCTGAGGCAATGCTGCATTATCTGAGGGTCAGTGCTGAGGCAATGCTGCATTATTGGAGGGTCAGTTCTGAGGGGGTGCTGCACTGTCAGACATTTACTACTGAGGGAGTGCTGCACTGTCAGAGGATCTGCAGTGAGAGAGTGCTGCAGTCGGAGGGTAAGTGCTGAGGGACAGTCTGCACTGTTGGTGGCTTCAAATTTCAGAAGGGACATTAAACCACTTCCTCGTCTGGACCATTATGCAAACAGCATTAAGTCAAAGGTACCATTGTGCAAAATAAACAATCAGGAGGCTGGAAGAACACAGTGAGCCAGGCAGCATTAGGAATCAAGAGTGTGGTGCTGGGAAAGCACAGCCGGTCAGGCAGCAACCGAGGTGCAGGAGAATCGACGTTTCGGGCATAACCCTTCTTTAGGGCTTTTGCCTTTTGGCTTGCTGTGTTCTTCCAGCCTCCTGCTTGTCTACTTTGAATTTCAGCATCTGCAGTATTTTTTGTCTCTAACTATTGTGCAAAGAGCAATACGTTTCTCCCAGTGTCAGACCGAAATTTATCCAGTAACTATCGTCACGTAACCATTCTGATGTTTTGGTTGTTTTCTCATTCTGTTTATGGGATTTCACTGTGCAGGGATTAGTTATAATACTCCCTGCTGATGAACAGTGACATCTAGTAGGTTTGCTCTGAGGCTTTGAAATGTCCTCAGTTTCGGACCAGGCCGATCTGATAGCAAGTCTTTCTTTAACAGGACAAACCAAAGTCAGCCAGAAAGATCATCAATGCTTGGGTGGCCAACAAGACTGAAGGACTTATCAGAGATGTCATCCCTCCTGATGCCATAACACCTTACACCACCCTGGTTATTGTTAATGCAATCTATTTTAAGGTAGGTTCACAAATTTCGAAGAGTTGATTACTGGTAGTTATTTAAGAGTTAATAATAACAATCCCAGGATGAGGAAGGTGGTGGAGGCCTGCTACACCAACTATCCATGTCCCACTATGTCACCTCAAAGGATGCTGGGGGATGTCATGGGACTTCTTTATGGCGGGGATCTGAGTTCAGACCCACACCATTTATTCCTAATAAGTTGGGAAGGGTATGTCTCCGGGTATGGAGAAGGGAAAACACCTTGGGGGTAAGTGTGCCCACCATTCCTCATCGCTACAGACCCCTGTCAACAGGTTGGCTGCCAAGAGCAGAGAGAGATACAACAGGAGGGACAGGAGAGGTGAGGCAATGAAATAGTGGCAATGTCACTGGATTACTGATCTAGCACCACAGCTAGTATTTCACACAGATGGTCAATCAAATGTGAACTCAAAAGAAAACAAAATTTGGAATTTGAACAAAAATACAAGCCTAATTTAACCACTGTTGATTGTTGTAAAAGCCCATCTGCCATCCTTACCTGGTCTGGCCTACATGTGACTCCAGAGCCACAGCAATGTGGCTGACTCTTAAGTGCCTGCTGGGTAATTAGGGATGGGCAATACATGTTGTCTTAGCCAGTGATGCTCCCATCCCATAAACAAATAAATACAAAAAAAAATTCAAGCCTCGAACCTGAGGTAGGGATGGGGGCTGCTTCTGAACTATGGGCTGACTGAATATGCAGCTCTCTGACAGAGAGGTTCAGATTTATTTTCCTGGTTCTGAGGGGCAGTAAATCATTCGGGGTGGATGGGAGGGTCAGTGCTGTGCCTGTGACTCCATTGCTCAGTGAACTAATTGTTTGCTCTGGTTACACATCTGGGAGTGTGTCTGGCTCCCTCTTTTCACTGACCTCAGTGAGGGACGCAGCATAGGGCACTGTACCTGGTATCCAGCATTCCTGATTAGCACACCAGTCGAGGGTGAAGGAAATAGCTTGCCAAGTTTTCCATTCAGTGACCTCTTTCACTTTGACCCTCTCTAGTGTCCAAACACCCCTCCAGGACTTTTTTAAATTTGTCCTCTCTCACACCCAATTTCAGCTCCTTACAACCTAAGCTCTGGAATTCTACCCCAAAACTTCTCAATATCTCCATCCTTTCCTTCAGGTGTTCTTTGAAACCTCCTACTTTGAACAAATATAAAATGCTGGTGTAACATCACTAGATTAGTAAGCCAGCGGTCTAGGCTTCGAGGAACCTGGGTTCAAATCCTTAGATAGCAGTGTTGAAATCTGTTATTGAAAACTAGTTTTACTATTGGTGACCATATATTTCAGTAAAAACCCATGTGATTCATTAATCTCCTTGAGAGAAAGAAACCTGCCAACTCTGCCACGTCCTTCTGTCCTACAAGTGCCTCCAGACCCATAGCAATGCATTGACTCTTATCTGCCCACCGAAATGGGCTAGCAAACCATTCAGCTCGAGGGCAATCAAGATGGTGGAACAAAGGCAGATATATCTAGCTGCACCCACATCCCACAAAAGAATTTTCAAAATATAAACATTTAATTTGCTCATTGTGACTTGGTCACATGGCGAGACCAAATAGAAACTGTGTGCTGATCCAGTGGAGCTTCCACTCTGTCCGTACAAATGACCCTGACCTTCTGTTTCAATGAACCATCTTGCTCTTGTGGCTAACATTGCCATCTTGCAGTGTTCCAACAAAGTACAATGCAAGCCAGAAGAACAACAGCTCATTTTCTACCTAGGCACTTGACAGTTTCTCGGACTCGGCATTGCATTGTCCAACTCCAAAGCATGACCATTCCCCTCAATTTTATTTGCATCCACCTCTACACCACCTCTGTATGACCAATCACCCACCCAACCACCGTCCCCTGTGTCTTGTTGACCATGCGGTCAGCAGAACTGACCCATTTTCTCCAAGTCACAACTTCTTTTGTATACATTTTACATCCCCACCTCATCTTTTCCACCATTATCATTCCTATCGCTCTGGGCACCCTCACATTTTGTTCCAAATGCTGGTCCGCCTCCTCCTCTGACAACAGCAGCAAAAAAACTCCACCAATTTCTAGCCCGTTTCAGTTCTGGAGAAGAGGCACAGTGATCTCGAAATATTAACTCCATTTCTCTCTCCACGGATGCTGCCAGATCTGCTGAGTTTCTCCAGCATTCTCTGTGTTTTGTTCAGTTCTCGTCTGTGACCTGTGAAGCAGGTGTTTTGCTTACAAAGATGCTGTGTAAATACAAGGCCTTGTGCCAGAAGAAATTATTAAATGTTTGAACCTGTTTGAGCAGGGACTGTGGAAGTCCATGTTTGAGAAGGAGGTGACAGTGAAAAGGGACTTTGAGAAACCAGATAGAAGCATCTGCAAAGTCCCAATGATGCAGCAACAGGGCTCCTTTCGTTTTGGCAAGTTCTCCAAGGATGGGGTGAAGGTGATCGAGCTTCCGTACAAAGGGGATGATGTCTCCATGGTGCTGATCCTCCCACTGGCAGAAGCTACCCTGACGGGTGTCGAGAATCAGCTGACACACGAGAAGATCATGGGGTGGCTGAAGCAACTGACCTCGACGGACGTAGAACTCTCGTTGCCCCGGTTCCGAGTTGAGGACTCTTTCAGCCTCACCGACAGGCTGAAGCAGATGGGCCTGAATGATCTCTTCAGCCAAGAGAAAGCCAACTTGCCAGGTTTGATAGCAACTTTTCACAGGACCGCTCCACCCTTCTCGGCCCAGGCCCAACCTACACCTGCACCCCAGCTTGCCCTCCATCTCATCCCTCCCCATCTATCTTGCACTGCCACTCCTGTCACACCTGCAATGCTGCCTGGCCATTTGGCCCCTCTGTTATTCCACATTGTCAACCTGAGATCACTGTCAACACCACCAATGGTTTCTAAGGTGGGGGTGATAGCATGAGCAGGGGTTGTTTTGTGATTTGGACCCTAACATTGGGGGTGGGTGTCAAAATGGGATCATGACTCTACACTATGTGGAAATCAGTCAGACAACAGTGACTTAAATTGACCAAATTAGTGTAAAAAGGATGGACTGACCATCCAATAAAGTCAGGCTCCCAATGACAGAAGATGAAACTTGATCACTCAGGGGAAGAGGGAGCAAAAACATTTCCATTTTGAGTTGCCCTCTGTCCAACTTCCAGAAATTTCAAATTAAAAAAAAAGACCACATGCCAACACTGAAGCAGTCAATTCCAGAGTTACAGCTCATCCTGAGACAAATGGTAGGCCCCAAAGCGTGCCTGGTGCCTCAGCTGCCCTGACTGACTGCAGGTGGGAGGCTGCCTCTGCGCTGCTAGCCTCTTCCAATTGGCCTTGAATAGACATCTCTAGCCACTGACCCTCCTTGACTGGCTGGCCTATCGTGCTGGCAGTACCGCTGGACAAATGACTCAGGTAAAAACAATGACTGCAGATGCTGGAAACCAGATTCTGGATTAGTTGTGCTGGAAAAGCACAGCAGTTCAGGCAGTATCCGAGGAGCAGTAAAATCGACGTTTCGGGCAAAAGCCCTTCATCAGGAATACAGGCAGAGAGCCTGAAGGGTGGAGAGATAAATGAGAGGAGGGTTAGGGGGAGGGAACGGGAGGGGCAGTATTGTGTCAACAAACCATATGTTGAGTGGGGGAAGAGGGGGTTGTGCCAATTCCTCATCTCTAACTGCCCCATATGCTGGCAAACATTCAGCCCCAGTTCTCCAAATCTCACAACACAATGTCAGTGAAAGCCCTTCCAGGAGTAGGGTGGCTCACTGGTTAGCGCTGTTGCTTCGCAGCGCTAGGGACCTGGGTTCAATTCCACCCTCGGGCAACTGTCTGTGTGGAGTTTGCGCATTCCCCTTGTGTCTGCGGGGGTCCCCTCTGGGTGCTCTGGTTTCCTCCCACAGTCCAAAGATGTCCAGGTTGGGTGGATTGGCCATGCTAAATTGCCCATAGTATCCAGAGATGTGCAGGCTAGATGGACTAGCCATGGAAAATGCAGGGTTGCAGGGAAAGGGTAGATGGTTGAGGATGGGTCTGGGTGGGATGTTCTCTGGAGGGCCAGTATAGACTTGATGGGCTGAATGGTCTACTTCCACTCTGTGGGGATTCTATGAGCAGCCAAACTGATGGCACATCCTGCCCTGCAGGTTTTATTTATGGCTAGCATTGACTCTGACAAACTCGAATGGCCACAGTGAGCAGATTTAAGGAGGCTTTAAATATAGCATTGCCTCCAATTCCTGCCTGCCCCTCTGATCCTGTAGCAGGGAGCTAAGTTTGGCTATGAAGTAAGACTCATTCTCCTCTTTCTCTCACAGGGATAATTGAAGGAACCAACAATAACATTTACATATCTGATGCATTCCATAAAGCTTTCTTGGAGGTATGATCAAACACAGGGTGCTTATCCAAGAGTTCAAGAGGACCGTTGTGTAGTATTTGATCGTTGGCCTTTGTAGAACAAGAACCAAAAACACCGTTGGTGGGAAACGACAGGGATACATGATAACATTGTGAATTTTCTGCTCGTGTTGTTCCAGTTCCTGTTCCATTTTCACAATATTCCTCAGTAGTTTTCCCAAATATGTAAATTCTTACTTTTACAGTTAGAATTCAAATGGCAAACTTAAACCTCCAAGGTATTACGTTTTGCTCTATATCTAACCCCGTGCTGTCCCTGCCCTGGGAGTGTTTAATGGGGGACAGTGTAGAGGAAGTTTTACTCTGTATCTAACCCCATGCTGCCCCTGTCCTGAGAGTGTTTAATGGGGAATAGTGGACAGAGAGCTTTTCTCTGTATCTAACCCCATGGTGTCCTTGTCCTGGAAATGTTTGATGGGGACAGTGGAGAGGGAGTTTTACTCTGTATCTAACACCGTGCTGTCCCTGTCCTGGGTGTGTTTGATGGTGTGACAGTGTAGAGGAGGCTTTGATCTGTAACTAACCCATTCTGTCCCTTTCTAGGGAGTATTTGATGGGGGGGCGGGGGGTGGAAATGGCTTAGACAAAACTTTACTGTGTAACTAACCCTGTGCTGTCCCTGTCCTGGGAGTACTTGATGGGGTAGGGTGGTGGCTGTGTTGCACTCAACATGGTCATGCTGACATGTGAATCTCTGGTTGGCAGGTGAATGAGGAAGGTAGTGAAGCTGCTGGAGCATCTACGGTGATAGTGATGGGACGGTCACTGCGGCCCAGTCTGGAGATCTTCAACGCCAATCGGCCATTCCTGCTGCTGATCCGAGAAGTTGCTATCAATGCCATCATCTTCATGGGGAGAATATCAAACCCATGTTAATTCACTGTGAGGACAGGAATGAGTCAAATCAGCATTAAGATAATAACAAAAACTCAAACAAATGTTTCGAGGGTTGTTACCTTATTGTAAGAAATAAAGAAATATAGACTTGTATTTATTTTTTTCATTTCAAAAGTATATATTTTAATCATCAAAATATCTTTATATACCTACACAATCGCTAGAGCAGTTCAATTCTATAAACACTTTGCATATTGAGAACAAAATAAAAACTCACGATAATATTTGCTTAAACAAGATAATATTTACATACATTTGAGGCTTCAGGTGGGTCTGATAACTGAATGGGCCCCTATTTAACTTCAGCAGGAAGAGTTTACACAGTGGTCTTTCCCCAATGCACCTTGGCGGCAGCTACCCCAAGCTTTAGTGCATCCCTCAGCGCATTGTCCTGGACGTTGGAATGTGCCAGTCTACAACACTTGGTCATGGTCAACTCCTTGTTCTGGAAGACGAACAGGTTTTGGACAGACCAAAGAGCATCCTGCACTGAGTTGATGGTGCTCTGGGCGCAGTCAATGCTTGTCTTGGTGTACATCCCGAGGAACAGACCGTAGAGCACACAGTCCACAGAGCTGCTCGGGACGAATCTTGACAGAAATCACTGCATTTCTCTCCAGAGTTCCCTTTGCAAAGGCACATTCTGGAAGGTGTGTGACAGTCTCTACCCTCCGCAGCATGCGGTCATGTAGAGAGTCCAGGCAGGCAGGAAGGATCTCACAGGTCTCACCACCAGACAAGTGATGGCTTGGTGTTTGCTGGAAAGTTCTGGTGAAGAGGCATTCTGCCAAATGACTCTGATCGTCTGCTCAGGGAGCCACATGACAGAATCCATACTCTCCCCTCAGGGTCTCAAGGATGCTACCCGCTGACCACTTCCTGATAGATTTTGTGGTCAAAGGTGTTGTTCTTTGCAAATTTCTCCACAAAGGGCAGGTGATATGGAACGGTCCAACCAATTGGAGCGTTCCATGGCATGAAGGCTGTCCCATCCTTGACAACGCTGGGGACAGGTAGAACCTCAGTATGTAGTGACACTTGGTATTGACATACTGACGGTCTACACACAGCTTGATGCAGCCGCACACGAGTGTGGCCATCGGGATTTAGGCATGTTCTCCCCCTGCCTTATCCAGAGCATTGTACATGTTGTCCCTGCAGACAAGGTCCACCTCCAGATGAAGTGGAAGATGGCCATGTCTTATAGAATATAGAACATACAACAGTACAGCACAGTGCAGGCCCTTCGGCCCACGATGATGTGTCAAGCATCTATATCTAAGATCAACCTAACCTACACATCCCTCAATTTTTACTGCCATCCATGAGCTTGTCCAGCAGTCACTTAAATGTCCCTAATGTCTCTGACTCTACTACCACTGCTGTCAGTGCATTCCACACACCCACCACTGTCTGTGTAAAGAACCTCTGACATCGCCCCATACCTTCCTCCAATCAACCTTAAAATTATGACCCTTGTGACAGCCATTTCTGCCCTGGGGACAAGTCTCTGGCTATCTACTCTATCTATGCCTCTCATTCCCATGTACACCTCTGCCAAGTCACCTCTCTCCTTCTCTCCAGTGTGAAAAGCCCTAGCTCACTCAACCTTGCTTCATAAACATGCCCTCCAATCCAGGTAGCATCCTAGTAAATCTCCTCTGCATCCTCTTTAAAACATCTACATCCTTCCTATAATGAGGTGACCAGAACTGTACGCAATAATGCAAGTTTGTCTAATCACAGTTTTATAGAGCTGCAGCAAAGTCTCGCGACTCTTAAACTCAATCCCCCTATCAACGAAAGCCAAAACACTATACGTCTTCTTAACAACCCTATCAACTTGGGTGGCAACTTTTAAGGGATATATGTACATGGACCCCAAGATCCCGCTGTTCCATCACGCTGCCAAGAATCCTGTCTTTAACCCTGTATTCAGCACTCAAATTTGACCTTCCAAAATGAATCACTTTACATTTATCCAGGTTGAACTCCATCTGCCGCATCTCAGCCCAGCTCTGCATCCTGTCTGTCTTGTTGTAGCCTGCAACAGCCCTCGATACTATCTACACCACCGACCTTCGTGTCATCGGCAAACTTATTAACGCACCCTTCATCCCTGTCATTTATAAAAATTACAAAGAGCAGAGGCTCAAGAACAGATTCCTTCAGGACACCACTGGTCACCGACCTCCAGGTGGAATACTTTCCATCCAGTATCACTCGCTGTCTTCTTTTGGCTAGCCAATTCTGTGTCCAAATAGCCAAATTTCCCTGTATCCCATATCTCCTAACTTTCTGAATGAGCCTACCGTGGGGAACTTTATCAAACGCCTTATTGAAATCCATATACACCACATCCACTGCTCCACTTGTCTCATCACATCCTCAAAGAACTCAATAAGGCTTGTGAGGCATGACCTGCTCCTCACAAACAGCAATGTGATAATGACCAGATTATATACTTTATGGATGTAGATCAAGGGATAAATGTCAGACAGGAAGCCAGGAAGAACTCAACTGCTCTTCCTCAATGTAGCAACTTTCAATACTATCCTTCCTGAGAGGGTATACCATATCAATGTACAGCACCGCTGACAGTGCAACACTTCCCCAGCACTTACTCTCTGACAGTGCAGGGACTGTACTGACCTGACCACACAGCACTGCCTTAGTACTGACCCACCGAGAGTGTGGCAATCCCTCAGTACTGATGGTCCGATAGTGCTGCACTCCCTCAGTATTGACCTCTGACTGTGTGGTACTCCATCAGTACTTACCCTCTGAATGTGCAGCAATCCCTCAGTACTGACCCTACAACAGTCCAACACTCCCTCAATACTGACCCTTTGGTCATGCAACACTCCCACAGTACTGACCCTGTGACAGTGCAACATTCCCTCAGTACTGACCCTCTGACTGTGCGGCACTCCCTCAGCAGTGACTCTGTGAAAGTACGACACTCCCTCAGGAATGACCTCCGAGAGTGCAGCACTCCGTCATTACTTGACCTCCCAACAGTGCAGCACTCAGAGTCATCGAGATGCACAGCATGGAAACAGACCTCTCAGTCCAACCCGTCCATGCCGACCAGATATCCCAACCCAATCTAGTCCCACCTGCCAGCACCCGACCCATATCCCTCCAAACCCTTCCTATTCATGTATCCATCCAAATGCATTTTAAGTGTTGCAATTGTACCAGCCTCCACCACTTCCTCTGGCAGCTCATTCCATACACGTACCACCCTCTGCGTGAAAAGGTTGCCCCTTAGGTCTCTTTTAAATCTTTCCCCTCTCACCCTAAACCTATGCCCTCTAGTTCTGGATTCCCCCACCCCAGGGAAAAGACTGTGTCCATTTATCCTATCCATGCCCCTCATAAATTTGTAAACCTCTATAAGGTCACCCCTCAGCCTCCGACGCTCCAGGAAAAACAGCCCCAGCCTGTTCAGCCTCTCCTCATAGCTCAAATCTTCCAACCCTGGCAACATCCCTGTAAATTTTCTCTGAACCCTTTCAAGTTTCACAACATCTTTCTGATAGGAAGGAGACCAGAATTGCATGCAATATTCCAACAGTGGCCTAACCAATGTCCTGTACAGCCGCAAAATGACCTCCAACTCCTGCACTCAGTACTCTGACCAATAAACGAAAACATACCAAACGCCTTCTTCACTATCCTATCTACCTGTGACTCCACTTTCAAGGAGCTATGAACCTGCACTCCAAGGTCTCTTTGTTCAGCAACACTCCCTAGGACCTTACCATTAAGTGTATAAGTCCTGCTAAGATTTGCTTTCCCAAAGTGCAGCACCTCGCATTTATCTGAATTAAACTCTATTTGCCACTTCTCAGCCCATTGGCCCATCTGATCAAGATCCTGTTGTAATCTGATGTAACCCTCTTCGCTGCCCACTACACCTCCAACTTTGGTATCATCTGCAAACTTACTAACTATACCTCTTATGCTCGCATCCAAATCATTTATATAAATGATGAAAAGTAGAGGACTCAGCACCGATCCTTATGGCACTCCACTGGTCACAGGCCTCCAATCTGAAAAACAACCCTCCACTACCACCCTCTGTCTTCTACCTTTGAGCCAGTTCTGTATCCAAATGGCTAGTTCTCCCTGTATTCCATGAGATCTAACCTTGCTAAGCAGTCTCCCATGGGGAACCTTGTTGAATGCCTTACTGAAGTCCAGATAGATCACATCTACCGCTCTGCCCTCATCAATTCTCTTTGTTACTTCTTCAAAAAACTCAATCAAGTTTGTGAGACATGATTTCCCACACACAAAGATATGCTGACTATCCCTAAAGTCCTTACCTTTCCAAATACATGTACATCCTGTTCCTCAGGATTCCCTCCAACAACTTGCCCACCACTGAGATCAGGCTCACCGGTCTACAGTTCCCTGGCTTGTCCTTACTACCCTTCTTAAACAGTGGCACCACGTTAGCCAACCTCCGGTCTTTCAGCACCTCACCTGTGACTATCGATGATACAAATATCTCAGCAAGAGGCCCAGCAATCACTTCCCTAGCTTCCCACAGAGTTCTAGGGTACATCTGATCAGGTCCTGGGGATTTATCCACTTTTATGCGTTTCACGACATCCAGCACTTCCTCCCCTGTAATATGGACATTTTTCAAGATGTCACCATCTATTTCTCTATATTCTATATCTTCCATGTCTTTTGCCACAGTAACTACTGATGCAAAATACTCATTTAGTATCTCTCCATTTTCTGCAGCTCCACACAAAGGCCGCCTTGCTGTTCTTTGAGGGGCCCTATTCTCTCCCTAGTTACCCTTTTGTCCTTAATGTATTTGTAAAAACCCTTTGGATTCTCCTTAATTCTATTTGCCAAAGCTATCTCATGTCCTTTTTGCCCTCCTGATTTCTCTCTTAAGTATACTTCCTTTATACTCTTCTAAGGATTCACCCGATCTATCTATCTATACCTGACATATGCTTCCTTCTTTTTCTTAACCAAACCCTCAATTTCTTTAGTCATCCAGCATTCCCTATACCTACCAGCCTTTCCTTTCACCACAACAGGAATATACTTTCTCTGGACTCTCGTTATCTCATTTCTGAAGGCTTCCCATTTGCCAGCCATCTTTTTACCTGCGAACATCTGCCCCGGATCAGCTTTTGAAAGTTTTTACCTAATACTGTCAAAATTGGCTTTTCTCCAATTTAGAACTTCAACTTTTAGATCTGGTCTATCCTTTTCCATCACTATTTTAAAACCAATAGAATTATGGTCGCTGGCCCCAAAGTGCTCCCCCACTGACACCTCAGTCACCTGCCCTGCCTTATTTTGCAAGAGTAGGTCTAGTTTTGCATCTTCTCTAGTAGGTACATCCACATACTGAATCAGAAAAGTTTCTTGAACACACTTAACAAATTCCTCTTCATCTAAACCCTTAACACTTTGGCAGTCCCAGTCTATGTTCCCTCAGTATTGACCCTCCAACAGTGCAGCACTCCCTCAGTATTGACTCTCTGACTGTGTGACAATCCCTCAGCGGTGACCTGCTGAACGTGCAGCACTCCCTCAGTAATGACCATCCGGGAGTGCAGCACTCCCTCATTCCTACACCTCCCAACAGTACAGCACTTCCTCATTGCTGGACTTCCTGACAGTGCAGAACTCCTTTGGTATTGACCCTCTGACAGTGCAGAACTCCCTCGGTACTGACCCTCTGACAGTGCAGCTGGTAATGCATCAGGATGAGCTGCTGGGTGTCTGGAGACAAAAATATGACTGACCAGTTCAGAATGGTAGATTAGATTAGATTACTTACAGTGTGGAAACAGGCCCTTTGGCCCAACAAATCCACACCGACCCGCTGAAGCGCAACCCACCCATACACCTACATTTACCCCTTACCTAACACTACGGACAATTTAGCATGGCCAATTCACCTGACCTGCACATCTTTGGACTGTGGGAGGAAACCGGAGCACCCGGAGGAAACCCACGCAGACACGGGGAGAACATGCAAACTCCACACAGTCAGTCGCCTGAGGCAGGAATTGAACCCGGGTCTCCAGCGCTGTGAGGCAGCAGTGCTAACCACTGTTCCACCGTGCCGCCCATATGGCCCATATTGCTTCTATATGGGACATTAATGAACCAGCTGGATTTTTACAATCAGAACAACAATATCAACCTGCGCTTACGTAGCATCTTACACCATCAAGGTGTCTGTCCAAACAAAAGTGATTAAGAATCTATCAATCTCAGCCTTAAACATACGCATGGATTCTGCTGCCATAGTTCTCTATGACAAGAAGTTCCAAAGACACATAGTCCTCTAAGAAAGAACTCCTCCTCATCGCAGTCTTAAACTGACGTCCCTTTTTACTGAGACAATGCACTCTGGTCTTGGCTCTCCCATGATGGGAAAGATCTTCTCAGCATTTACGCATCAAGCCCCTTAAGAATCCTAAATCTTTCAATGAGATCACCTCTCGTTCTTCTAGACTCCAGTGAGTAGTGTCCCAGCCTGTTTTGCCTTTGCTCATAAGCCAATTCCTCCATACCAGGCATCATCCTAGTGAACCTTCTCTGATCAGTCTCCAATGAAATAATATCTTTCCTTAAATGAGGGGACCAAACCAGCTCACTGTACTCCATATGTGGTCTCACCAGCAACTTGTACAAATGCAGCAAGACTTCCCTACTGTCATATTCCAACTTCCTTGAAATATGGGCCAACATTCCAGATTCCCAGCTACTCCCATGTGCTAACTTTCTGTGTTTCGTGGACAAGTATCCTGAAGTCTCTTTGTATTGCAGGTTGCTGAATATTAATAATATTCAATTCATAGAATCATACAGCACAAAAAAGGTCCTTCAAACTGATTATGGGACAGTCCTGTGGAGTCCAGGACGGTTTGAGACACCCTGTTTGAAGGGGGAGGTTTTGATATATATCCATCATCTTTCTGAGATGGAAAGATGCTGGCCAACCATTGCCAGCTATATTTATTTTCTCTGTTTCCTGCAAATTGATCAAATATTTTAGCTTTCAGCAGAATGTTTAGGGATAAGAAACCTGTGCCATGACAAACTTTGAGGTTTACTGCCTGGGAAGCTTTTCGCCCATTCCCGAAGCAGACAGGTCAATAAACAGTACCTTCCATAACCTGCCTGCGGCGCTGTCGGTGGAGGCTGCAACCGGGGATGTTGGCGAAACAGCGTCGCATAGCCTCCTGGTGGTTGTAGTTTGAACGCCCTCTGCCGGACGTCTAATCGCAGTAAGGACATAGTGAAAGAGACTATAACTCCCAGGGAGCAGTACGGGGGGGGGGGGGGAAGAGAGAGAGAGAGTGTAAGAGGCGCGCAGGCGCGTCATTCCCCTTACAGGTTCGAGGATCCTGGAGCGTCCATTCGGGAGCCGGCGCTGGATGAAGGGGAGGGGGAAGGGATTGTCCATTAACGGGGAAACGATCTCACCGCCCGAGCTGGTGCGCAGTCCGTCGCCCGCAAAGCTCCATTCCCCCCTTGGGCGCTCGGGGAAATGTAGTCCGCTGGCGGAACTTCCGGCCCACGCCGGAAACTACGTGTCGCTGGAGCTGGAGCTGGAGCTGGAGGTGCGGGCGAGGGCGCATGCGCGGTGCTGGGGCGGCCAATGTCCGGTCACAGAGCGGAGGGTGAGTGAGTGAGTGGGTGAGTGAGTGAGTGAGGAGAGGGAGACAGGCAGAGGTCAGGGCCGCGAGGCCGAGTCACTCTCACATTGAGGCCTGCACCGGCGCTTGGGCGGAGTCGGGAGGCGGGAGTCGGGAGGGGGTCGGTGGAGAGAGAAGGTCCTGGGGTGGTAGGGGGTTGAGGG
>NC_057720.1:92469020-92478349 GCF_004010195.1 Chiloscyllium plagiosum | reverse complement strand
ATTCACGCTAATCCTGTTTCCCTGCGCTTGGCCCACATCCTTCTAGTCCTTTCCTGTCCATGTATTTGTTCAAATGCCTTTTAAATATTGTTAATGTACCCGCCTCAACCACTTCTGCTGGCAGCTCATTCTATATGTGTACCACCCTGTGTGTTAAAAAAAAGTTGCCCCTCAGGTTCCCTTTTATTCTTTCCCCTCTAATCTCAAACTGAGGCACTCAAGTCCTTGATTCCCCAACCCTGGGAAATAGACTGAGTGCATTCACCCTATCCATGCCTCTCCTCTTATACACTTCTATAAGATTAAAAATCACACAACACCAGGTTATAGTCCAACAGGTTTAATTGGAAGCACACTAGCTTTCGGAGCGACGCTCCTTCATCAAGTGATAACCTGAAGGAGCGTCGCTCCGAAAGCTACTGTGCTTCCAATTAAACCTGTTGGACTATAACCTGGTGTTGTGTGATTTTTAACTTTGTGCACCCCAGTCCAACACCGGCATCTCCAAATCATGACTTCTATAAGAAGTCTCCTATATTCTTAAAAAAAAGTCCGATCTTGTCCCTCTAACTCAGGCCATTGAGTCTAGGCAATATCCTTGTAAGTTTCTTCTGTACACTTGCCAGTTTAGTAACATCCCTCCTGTGACAAGGACTCACCAACATCCTGTACAACTGCATCATAACTTCCCAACTACTGTACTCAATGCCCTGACTGATGAAGGTCAATGTGCCAAAAGCCGCCTTCACTGCCCTGTCTACCTGTGACTCCACTTTCAGAGAATCGTGCACTTGACCTCCAAGGACCCTCTGTTCCACTACAGTCCTTCAGGCCCTACCATTCACCATGAAACTTCTGCCTTGACTTGACTTTCCAAAAATGTAAGACACTCACTTGTCTATATTAAACTCCATTTGCCATTTCTCGGCCCACTTCCCCAGCTGATCAAGGTCCTGCTGAGAATTTCTAAGAACTTTCCTTGCTGACCAAGATACCACCTATTTTAATGTCATTTCCAAATTTACTAATCATGCCTTGTACATTCTCTTCCAAATCATTGATATGGTAAGCAACTGGAACGGGCCCAGCACCAACATCTGAGGCACTCCACTCACCACAGGCCTCCAGACCAACAAATTCTGAATAGTGGCACTGGATTATCTACATTGTGCAGTTCTAGACTTCACCAGATGACTAATGTAAAACACTGCAGATGCTGGAAATACAAAATAAAGAGAAAAAAACTAAAGAAACTCAGCAATTCTGATAGCATATTTGGAGAGAGAAACAGAAGTAACGTTTGGAATCCAATTTTGACAGTTTTTTTAGAAAACTAATATAACTTGTTTCTGACCTTTCAGAAGGAACAACATGAGACAAATTAATTTGGTAGGAGGGGGATAAAGGGCTGAGAGATTGTTCAAATAGACTGAGGAATGGGGCAATAGGTGTGTTGGTGCTTCCCATACTGTTGCTCCGTTGAATAATATTTTCTGATCAACCTGTTCAGAGATGTTATTACACACCTCTGGAACAGGTGGGCCTTGAACCTGGGTCTGTTGATCCAGAGGTAGGTGTTTTAAAAAATTCTCAAGGTCAGGTTCGTAGGAGAGTAGTCTGACACAGAACAAACGACCAAGAGGCGAGTCTGCTAGAATATGGGCATTTTATTCCCCGCAGCGTCGCCAGAACGGGTCTGGCTTATACTCACTCTACATGTTACCAAAACTGGGAGCCGTCAGTTCTTGTAGAGCGGTTGCCAACAACCCACGCTCGGCGGTTAAACGTAACCCCGGAGCAGACTCACCGAACTGGAGACTTCTCCAGCTGATATACTCTTTTCCAGATATAAACATTCATGTGAACAGCAGAGCAAGGCTAAAAAACACATTCCATTCTGGTTACATACAGATAAGAAGATTCACACGGGGAGGTGTGTAATAAGATTCACACGGGACTAAGCAACACCTCCATTCCGGTTAGATTCACACATGTATTGGGACATAATTTTTAACCGTTTCACCACATTCCACTGCTTGGAATTTTACACCACAGTAGGTGACACTACCACAAGAGAACCCAAAATAACTGGTGATCTTTGCATTGTCACCATTATTGATACCAACTTTTAATTCCCTGAATGATACTTGATGAATGTCAGGTCTGCGTGCACAGCATCAAGTTAAGGGGAAGTTCACAAGAGTGTTCATAAATCCTTGTTGCTATGAATACAGTGTTAAGTGGTGTGCTTGATGTGCTGTGAAATAGCAGGTCATCCCAAAACCTGCTGATTCCATATTGCAAAAGGAAAGTTTTGTGACGAGTGCGGAGAATTATACAAAGATAAAGGAATCCAATCCTAATCCAGCCTCTGTGTTAATGACTGGTTTCCATTTCAGCAAGTCATTGCATTTTCTTACGTGTCTCATATTGGTTTTACAAGTTATTATTGTTTTTATTTGTAGATTGAGACAACGGAATGGCTGTATTCTGTGGGAGACCTGTGCTGGAGAGTTGTTGCATGTTTTGCGATGCAAGGTCCCTGGACTGTGACAGAGTCGCCTGGTAATTGGTGAGTTGGGTTTGGTGTGAGAAAGGGTGATGGATATATATGGGGCAGAAAGAAGCAATTCCTTATTCAGTTCAGTAATTCACCCTCAAACTAAAACTCCATTGCTACTTCAGTGTGGTAAATAGCGGCATGGAGATGAATTGTAGCAGCAACTACCACCCTAGCATATTTCACAGGAGGGTCAGCACTGCCCTGGGGTCAACCATCTCCTGTGTAGACCTGTGTTGGCCTGGGACTATGCTGATCCTCTGGCCTCTTAACTGTCTTGATTCGTGCATTGCTGGGAAATGTGTTCAACAACCTGGTTGTTATCTGAGATTGAATTTGGGGCTCATTGACCTTTAAGCAATGATTGTTACAACATTGTGGTGAATTTGAATGGAAGTGAGGGTTGAAGATGTAGCTGGCAAGAGACATTGGGCAATTTTACTGACTGTGATGTTGCAAAGTGGTGTTAGTGAGATTAATGAAAGATATATGAAATGGATCAAAATTGGGGAGTTTGCAACTAGAGAAGGACATACGAGATACTAAGGTTACAATATGGGTGGAGGAACTTAAGGTGAAGGAGAACATGGAACAAAGAGGTAAAAACAGAAGTTGCTAAAAGGTGTAGAGTGCCACTACTTTTCATCATTTTATATAAATGATTTGGATGTGAACATAAGAGGTATAAGTTAGTAGGTTTGCAGATGACACCAAAATTGGAGGTGTAGTGGACAGCGAAGGAGGTTACCTCAGATTACATCAGATGGGCCAATGGGCTGAGGAGTGACAGACGGAGTTTAATTTAGTTCAATGCGAGGTGCTTCATTTTGGGAAACCAAATCAGGGCAGGACTTATACACTTAATTATAAGGTCCTAGGGAGTGTTGCTGAACAAAAAGCTTGGAGTGCAGTTTCATAACTCCTTAAACGTAGAATTGCAGGAAGATAGGATAGTGAAGAAGGTGTTTGGTATGCTTTCCTTTATTGGTCAGAGTATTGAGTACAGGAGTTGGGAGGTCATGTTGCAGCCGTACAGGACATTGGTTAGGCCACTGTTGGAATATTGCATGCAATTCTGATGTCCTTCCTATTGGAAAGATGTGAAACTTGACAGGGTTAAGAAAAGATTGGATGTTGCCAGGGTTGGAGGATTTGAGCTATAGGGAGACGTTTAATAGGCTGGGTCTGTTTTCCCTGAAGCATCAGAGAATGGTCCAGGGAAATGCTCCAGAGGATGCTCCTGGATGACGTCATAGAGTTTATAAAATTATGAGAGGCATGGATAGGGTACATAGACAAAGTCTTTTCCCTGGAATCAGGGGGGGAGGCGGGGTGAGGAGGAGGAGGAGGGAGTCCAGAACTAGAGGGCATAGGTTTAGGGTGAGAGGGGAAAGATATAAAAGAAACCTATGGGGCCACTTTTTCACGCAGAGGGTGGTGCGTGTATGGAAGTGGTGCCAGAGGCAGTTTGTTTGCATCCTGTGAGTCAATCGACTTTGACAGTATTCCTGTTTGCTAAGACTGTGCTTGTTTCACCCTGCAGGACCGTGTGAGCTGTACCACGAGCCATGGAGAAGGAGGGCAGCATCCAACTGGAGGTGCCCGATTTCAGCAGCTCGGTGCTGGCCCAGCTCAACCAACTGCGGATGCAGGGGCGGCTCTGTGACATTGTGGTCGACGTCCAGGGGAAGTCCTTCCGTGCCCACAAAGCAGTGCTGGCTGCCAGTTCGCCCTACTTCCGTGACCATATGTCACTGGGTGAGATGAGCGCTGTTTCCATCTCTGTCATCAAGAGCCCCGCGGTGTTTGAGCGCCTCCTGGCCTTCTGCTATACAGGCAAGCTGTGCCTGCAGGTGGCCGATATCATCAGCTACCTGACAGCTGCCAGCTTCCTCCAGATGCAGTACATCATCGACAAGTGCACCCAGATCCTCGATGGCATTCACTTCCGAATTGATGTCTCTGAAGTGGAGGCAGGGTTGAACCAGGACGGTCCCAAGCGCCCGGCCCAAACCCGCAGCATCGCTACCCCAAGCAGCCGCCGTGGCCGGGCAACCTCTGGTTTTAGCCGCAGAAGCCCACTGCAGGACGAGTTGGGGAGCAGCGGGGCTGATGAGAGGCTGGTTAGAATTGACCGGGTGGGCCAGTGGTATGTGGAGACAGGGGTCAGTGGCGACCACAGCCCAGAGGCTATTCGGCAAATTGGCGGGATGCGGATCAAGACAGAGACGCCAGATGAGTGGATCATGTCGGAGAACCAGCCATCCGGGGAGGATGGCAGCAGTGCAGAGGAGGTAACAGCTATGGTGATTGACAGTGCTGGGCACAGCACCCTGGTCCAGGAGGCCTTTCCCACCGCTGCCTCAAGTGGCAAGATCTCAAGACCTTCCAGCAGCTTCAGTGAGATGGACAGGTACTGAGAGAGGGGCAGTGTTCCTCGGTCAGCATAATTCTTTTACCGGGGTGCTGGACTTGTGATGTTTGTAAATGATAATTCTTGACATTGTATGCTGCATTTTGGACCTTGGGCTTTCCCAAATGTTTTCTCGTCATTTAAATATTTTGAACATAGGAACGGGAAGTGGTCATTCAGCCCCTCAGATTGTTCTGCATTCCAGTTTAGAGTGTGGCTGATCTGTATCTTAATTCAACCTCAGTGATCTTGGTTTTAGGCAATTTTAAAAAGCGATACATCTTAAGAAATCAAAGTAACCCAAAAACCAGTCCTTAAAGGGGTTCTGTAACAAAATGAATTGTGAAGGAAGCTTAAGTTTAGGTTGATATTTTTGAGGACAGAATGTGGGAAGATGATGCGCTCCTGCAATTGCAGAGGACCTTCAGCATCACCCAGTGTGATGATGTCTGTGTCCTGAGCAGGGACATAACTGTAGAAGAGGGGCAGATATCTGTCTTGGTTTTATAGCACAAAGTGCTTTTAATCAAAACCTTATCAGTATCCATGTTTAAATTTTCAATTGACCACATCCTCAAATGTTATTTGGTGAGGATTTCCTTTGTGTGGAAAATTGCTTCCTGACATATTCTGAACACTTGGCTTAAATTTTAAGGTGTTACCTCTTTATTCTGATATTTCCATCAGAAATTTCTCTCGCTTTCACCTGTCCTTTAAATCATTCTAAAGATCTCAATTCAATGACTACACTCTCTCCTAAACTCAAGGGACCACAAACCTACTGTATTCAACTACTGTGTTTGCTGTTCTTCATGCCTCCACGTTTGAATCAACGGCAATGGCAGTGGCTATACTGGAAAAGTGATTTCCCAAACCCTGTTCTCCTTTCAAACGAAACAAACTGACTTAATTCCATCACAATGATCAGGCTTGTGTCACTATTGAATATCCATTGTTTGATCGTAAATCCTCTCCTTCCCAACATATACTTGTAGCCTACGTTGGTCTTGACAATGCCTTGACTTGATCTTGAATTCACAGCCTCATACTCAAATTCCTTCAAGGCCTCCTCCATCCTGATCTGTAACACCTGCCAACCCTCCAAGTTATCTGAGCACTCCAGTTTTGGCTTCTCAAGCCAGATTTTAAGCACTCTACCATCTTCTTAGAATCCGGCTCACTAATTTAAGTTTTAAATCCCTGGTTTTTAGATCATCTTATATTTCTGTGTTGGATTTTGTTAGGTCATGCTTTTTATCAATTTACTGTATTAAATGCACTATATCATTTGGTAGTATGAGACAGTACTGTTTTTGTCTGATATTCAATGCATCAATGAGCACAATTATCAAAAGTTTGCATGGAATTTGTGTGATCTGTACAGGTGCTAATGTACAGATTAGTGTGTGGACGCATGAATTTACTGAATGTGAATAAGTTAAAGGCCATCAGTTCCAGAACAAACAGAAAAATCATGCTGCTTGAATCCTTACAGAATGGTTAGAATTGGACTTGTGTAACAATGAGCTATTTGGTAGTTAAGACCAGCATTTCAAGGGTATGAATTGACTTGGCTATATGGTTTTACTCAGGACACACTTCAGCCTGTAAATTCCACGCCAATTAGCTTATCCTGTTGTAAATAATATATTGTTTCCTCCAATCTTTTGTAAAAGTCCAAGTCTATTGATTCATAGAATCAGAACTGGACATTTCAATCTATTGAGCTGGTTCTGCCATCCAGTTAGATTGTGGCTGATCTAAACATATCTCAGTTTTCTTTGGGTGACTTTGAAAAGTCATTGCCTGTTTCCCTGTCTTTCTGAACACTTAAAACCAAGGCCATCTGCCCTGTTGTTCACAAAATCCTTTAATACTGTTTGGAAGAAGAACAGGCAAGTTCTCCCTAGTGTCTGGCCAAAATTAATCTCTGAACTACTGCCACCATTAAAAACAAACCATCTGGTTATCGGCTTACTGTCTGTATGATCTTACTGTGCATAGACAGGCTGCTCGTGTTTAACTCTAGCTTAATATTTAATTAACCACGGAGGGCTTTGAGGTTGTGAAAAGCATTTTATATATTTTTTTCTTTTGTAGTCATTGACAACCTCTTAGATTCCCTGCAGTCATCCATGTCCAGTCACCAGAGGCCCTGGAAAAACATACTTATCGTTGAATTTGAAGATTTGTGTTGCCCTCACCCTGTCAAACATTCCCTTATTGAACCAGTGGGTTTCCTCTGTCTCCTGATCTGTTAGTGGCTGCACCACTGCCACATATTGGGATACAGAAACTAGCACATAGGTGCAGCAGGGAATCAGGAAGGCTAATGGAATATTGGCTCTTATTTCAGGGGGGTTGGGCAGATAAGAGTAGGGAAGTCTCATTGCGACTATGCAAAGTGCTGGTGAGACCTCATCTGGAGTACAGTCAGCAGGTTTTAAAGGAAAAATTTTAAAGGAAAGATTGGAGCAGTTCTGATGAGGTTGACTGGAATAATCTGGAGAGACCAAGGCTAAAAGTTTGGGACTCCATTCTTTTAAACTCCAATAAATAATGGGTGATCTCATGAAACATATAGGAATCTTAAGGGGCTTGATTGGGTAAATGCTGAGATGTTTCCTCTCAGGGGAGAGTCTAGGACCAAGGGCAGTCTCAGAATAAATGGGTACTAATTTAAGACTGAGACAAGGAGGAATTTTTTTTCTAAGCGTTGAGTCTTTGGAACTCCTTGCCATAGAGAGCTGTGCAGGCACAGTCCTTGTGTATGTTTAAGGCTGAGATAGATGCATTCTTAATCAGTTGGGGAGTTATGGGAAAAGGCAGAAAAGGACATAAGGAAAGTTGGATAAGCGTTTTGAATGGTGCAGCAGGCTCAAGAGACCGAATGGCCAATACTTGTTCCTGTTTCTTCTGGTCTTCTAGTCTAATCCCGTATGTAAAAGAAAGAACTTCTCTCACTAACATTGGTCATCTTAATAACCACTTCTAATGGCTTCTTCATCAGTTCACCCTGAGTTTGGTTTCCAAAAGTTGAGGTCTTTGTTGCACTGCCTTCCTTCATGGTGAGTCTGATGCCAGGCTCAGTCTAGATCACTCTTTTCGGCTGACTATTATTCCTGACCTTAACTGAGTTCTTCCTTAGGATCAGACATTAAGGCGACGGATGTGATTGTGATGCAACAAGTTAGAGGGACATGGGCCAAATGCTGGAAAATGGGACTAGATTAATTGAGGATAACTAGTCGTATATCTTCATTTTTGCGACGAGAGTGGAAATCAGGGGGCTGTCAGGAAGGTAAATTCTTCGTTTAAAAACTTAGCAGAGTGCAGAGGCTTCCGGGACTACTTTTGTCCCCCTACAAGTACATACGTTGGGTGTTTGCTAAACCCAAGACCCCCATCTCCTCTAACATTACACCACTAGGAGGGAAATCAAGTCAGCTTTTTTTTTCCTCTTTCTTTCCTTAATAAGGTAAGTTAGCAGGGATGGCAATGCAGGCCGAGCAATGTTCCCCCAGCGGGAGGTTTGAGGTGAGGGACACCATTAGTGACCCAGCTGGTGCAGCTGCTGGAAGTGCACTCAACTCCAGTTCCTTGAAGACCATGTGAGGGTACAGGAGCTGGAACTGGATGAACTCAGGATCATTTGTGAGGCAGAGACAGTTATAGATACAAGCTACAGGGAGGTGGTTACTCCTAGAAGTGAAGATAGTTGGGTGACTGTTAGAAGGGATAAGAAACAGTCAGTGCAAGGATCCCATGTGGTCAGTCTCCTGTATAACATGTATACCATTTTGGATATGTGTTGGGGGGTACTTAACAGGGTGAGCCATAGGGTAGAGGTTTCTGGCACAGTGTCTGTCCTTGTTGCTCCAAAGGGAAGTGGGAAAATGAGCAGAACATTAGTCATTGGGGACTCCATAGTTAAGGGGACAGATAGGAGATTTTGTGGGAACGAGAGAGAGAGAGACTCATAGTTGATGTGTTGCCTCCCAGGAGCCAGAGTTCACGATGCTTCTGATCGTGTTTTCAGGATCCTTGAGGGGGAGCAGCCCCAAGTCGTGGTCCGCATAGGTAGGCAAACGATGGGGAAGTCAGGCAGAAATTCAGGGAGCTAGGGTGGAAGCTTAGAACAAGCAGAGTTATCATCTCTGGTTTGTTACCCATGCCACATGCTTGGAAGAGGGAGAGAAAGCAGTTGAACACGTGGCTACAAGGATAGTGCAGTAGGAAGAGATTCAGATACCTGGAAAACTGGGCATCATTCTGGGGTAGGTGGGACTTATACAAATAGGATAGTCTACACCTTGAAATCTTATTCAGGACTTATCCAGATGAGTAGCAATATCC